>NC_054710.1:52608798-52634700 GCF_016097555.1 Gigantopelta aegis
GTCGTGATTAACTCATCGGACATAAGGCTGGTAGTAGCCCGAGTACGGCGAGAGATTATTAACAACTGTCCAAATATCCGTCTAGCTCTCTTACCGTCACAGTACTCGGGCTAGGCTGGGAGGTACTGGGTTCGCAGCCCAGTACCGGCTCCCACACAGACCACTACAGCGACTTTTCTCTAACTAACAACTAACCCTCTGTCTTGTACAGACAGCCCAGATAGCTGATGTGTGGGTCCAGGATAGCGTCCTTGAACTTTAATTCGATATAAGCACGAAAATAAATTGAAATTAAATTAAATTCACCAGCCGGTTAGTCGCCCTCTCGGTCATAACTTGGTCCAAGTAGATCTGAGTGAGAGTGTTGTCGGGTTTCTTCGTGAAGTGTGTGTATTAGTAATTAACGTGTAAAATATTTGTTATCAGTTAACTCTCAAATGATCGGTGTAAATGTGTTTAACGTCAAACATAGGATTATTGTTGTATTAGAGCGGCAATCTTTGACTAGTACCGCGTGGTAGGTACATATTGAACAGTTTTGATATGCGCCTTTCTCTGGTTGAGACAGCGGCTATAACCACATCCAAATATCCGCCGATCTCGCGAAACGCAGCGTACTCGGACTACCACCGACCTCGGGGTGTAGTGGTTAATCCGTCAGACCTGAGGCTGATAGGTACTGGGTTCGCCTTCCGGTACCGACTCCCACCTAGAGCCAGTTATCGTCCCCTTTCGGAGTACAAATTATAACTATACTGATGTGAAAACAATTCATGGAACTCGTGGTATAATACCAGATATAATTCACGGCCAGAATACGATTGAATGTCTGTACTGTGGCACTGACTGCCAGTAACAGTTTAAATTCCTCATACCTTGGGTGGGTATGTGGGTGTGTGTGTGCGGGGGGGGGGGGGAGGGTTGTGGCACTGACTGCCAGTAACAGTTTAAATTCCTCATACCATGGGTGGGTATGTGGGTGTGTGTGTGCGGGGGCGGGGGGAGGGTTGTGGCATTGACTGCCAGTAATAGTGTAAATTCCTCATATCGTTGGTGGGTGTGTATGTGTGTGTGGGGGGGGGGGGGAGGTTGTGGCATTGACTGCCAGTAACCGTTTAAATTCCTCATATCGTGGAGGTGGGGGGGGGGGGCGGAAATCAGTATGTGCAGCTACTCTGTTCAATTTGGGTTGATGTTTTTATTGTTTGTGTTTTTTTGGTGGGAGTTTTTGTTTGCTTGTTTATTGTTCTTTTTTTGTTTGTTTTTTTGTTTGTTGTTGTGTTTTGTTTGTTTTGTTGTTGTTGGTTTTTTTTGTGTTTTTTGTGGGGGTTTTGTGGGTAATAACAGTCTATCGCAGCTGAGTCGCTACAAAACAACACGCCCAAGAGACTCAGGGTCGTAGCTAAGATTTTTTGTTGGGGGGGGGGGGGGGGGCAACTGAGTAGTTAATAGTCTAAAAGTCCTTAAACGGTTAAGAAGAGATAATGCTTTGCAGATTTATTTCTGGGGTGGCAACTGCCCCTCTTGACCCCCCCCCCCCCCCGCTAGTTATGGCCTCAGAGAGAGAGCGAGAGAGAGAGAGAGAGAGAGAGAGAGAAAGAGAGAGAGAGAGAGAGAGAGAGAGAGAGAGAGAGAGAGAGAGATTAGGCTATATCACAAACATGAAGGCTATATCGTAGACATGAAGGCTATATCCCAGACATGAAGGCTATATATCACAGACATGAAGGCTATATCACAGACATGAAGGCTATTTATCACAGACATGAAGGCTTATCACAGACATGAAGGCTATATCGTAGATATGAAGGCTATATCACAGACATGAAGGCTATATAGTAGATATGAAGGCTATATCATAGACATGAAGGCTATATCAAAGACATGAAGGCTATATCACAGACATGAAGGCTATATCACAAACATGAACGCTATATCACAGACATGAAGGCTATATCACAGACATGAAGGCTATATATCACAGACATGAAGGCTATATCGTAGACATGAAGGCTATATCACAGACATGAAGGCTATATATCACAGACATGAAGGCTATATCACAGACATGAAGGCTATATATCGTAGACATGAAGGCTATATATCGTAGACATGAAGACTATATATCACAGACATGAAGGCTATATCGTAGACATGAAGGTTATATCACAGACATGAAGGCTATATCACAGACATGAAGGCTCTATCATAGACATGAAGGCTATATCACAGACATGAAGGCTATATATCACAGACATGAAGGCTATATCATAGACATGAAGGCTATATCACAGACATGAAGGCTATATCACAGACATGAAGGCTATATCACAGACATGAAGGCTATATCACAGACATGCATCCTATATATCACAGATATGAAGGCTATATCGTAGACATGAAGGCTATATATCACAGACATGAAGGCTATATATCACAGACATGAAGGCTATATCGTAGACATGAAGGCTATATCACAGACATGAAGGCTATATCACAGACATGAAGGCTATATCACAGACATGAAGGCTATATCGTAGACATGAAGGTTATATCACAGACATGAAGGCTATATCACAGACATGAAGGCTATATATCGTAGACATGAAGGCAATATCACAGACATGAAGGTTATATCGTAAACATCAAGGCTATGTCAGACATGAAGGCTATATCACAGACATGAAGGCTATATCACAAACATGAAGGCTATATCACAGACATGAAGGCTATATATCACAGACATGAAGGCTATATCACAGACATGAAAGCTATATCGTAGATATGAAGGCTATATCATAGACATGAAGGCTATGTCAGACATGAAGGCTATATTACAGACATGAAGGCTATATCTCACAGACATGAAGGCTATATCACAGACATGAAAGCTATATCACAGACATGAAGGCTATATATCACAGACATGAAGGCTATATCACAGACATGAAGGTTATATCACAGACATGAAGGCTATATCGTAGATATGAAGGCTATATCACAGACATGAAGGCTATATCACAGACATGAAGGCTATATCACAGACATGAAGGCTATATATCACAGACATGAAGGCTATATCACAGACATGAAGGCTATATCACAGACATGAAGGCTATATCACAGACATGAAGGCTATATATCACAGACATGAAGGCCATATATCACAGACATGAAGGCTATTATATCACAGACATGAAGGCTATATCACAGACATGAAGGCTATATCACAGACATGCAGCCTATATATCACAGACATGAAGGCTATATCGTAGACATGAAGGCTATATATCACAGACATGAAGGCTATATATCACAGACATGAAGGCTATATCGTAGACATGAAGGCTATATCACAGACATGAAGGCTATATCACAGATATGAAGGCTATATCACAGACATGAAGGCTATATCGTAGACATGAAGGCTATATCACAGACATGAAGGCTATATCACAGACATGAAGGCTATATATCACAGACATGAAGGCTATATCACAGACATGAAGGCTATATCACAAACATGAAGGCTATATCACAGACATGAAGGCTATATCACAGACATGAAGGCTATATATCACAGACATGAAGTCTATATCACAGACATGAAGTCTATATCACAGACATGAAAGCTATATCGTAGATATGAAGGCTATATCATAGACATGAAGGCTATGTCAGACATGAAGGCTATATCACAGACATGAAGGCTATATCTCACAGACATGAAGGCTATATCACAGACATGAAGGCTATATCGTAGATATGAAGGCTATATCACAGACATGAAGGCTATATCACAGACATGAAGGCTATATATCACAGACATGAAGGCTATATCACAGACATGAAGGCTATATCACAGACATGAAGGCTATATATCACAGACATGAAGGCTATATCACAAACATGAAGGCTATATATCACAGACATGAAGGCTATATTTCACAGACATGAAGGCTATATCACAGACATGAAGGCTATATCACAGACATGAAGGCTATATCACAGACATGAAGGCTATATATCGTAGACATGAAGGTTATATCACAGACATGAAGGCTATATCGTAGACATGAAGGCTATATCACAGACATGAAGGCTATATCACAGACATGAAGGCTCTATCACAGACATGAAGGCTATATCGTAGACATGAAGGCTATATCACAGACATGAAGGCTATATCACAGACATGAAGGTTATATCACAGACATGAAGGCTATATCGCAGACATGAAGGCTATATATCACAGACATGAAGGCTATATCACAGACATGAAGGCTATATCACAGACCTGAAGGCTATATATCACAGACATGAAGGCTATATCACAGACATGAAGGCTATATCGCAGACATGAAGGCTATATCACAGACAATTAGGCTATATCGCAGACATGAAGGCTATATCACAGACATGAAGGCTATATCGTAGACATGAAGGCTATATCACAGACATGAAGGCTATATCACAGACATGAAGGCTATATCACAGACATGAAGGCTATATCACAGACATGAAGTCTATATCACAGACATGAAGTCTATATCACAGACATGAAGGCTATATCATAGATATGAAGGCTATATCACAGACATGAAGGCTATATGTCAGACATGAAGGCTATATCACAGACATGAAGGCTATATCACAGACATGAAGGCTATATCACAGACATGAAGGCTATATCGTAGACATGAAGGCTATATCACAGACATGAAGGCTATATCGTAGACATGAAGGCATATCAGACATGAAGGCTATATCACAGACATGAAGGCTATATCACAGACATGAAGGCTATATATCACAGACATGAAGGCTATATCACAAACATGAAGGCTATATATCACAGACATGAAGGCTATATTTCACAGACATGAAGGCTATATCACAGACATGAAGGCTATATCACAGACATGAAGGCTATATCACAGACATGAAGGCTATATATCGTAGACATGAAGGTTATATCACAGACATGAAGGCTATATCGTAGACATGAAGGCTATATCACAGACATGAAGGCTATATCACAGACATGAAGGCTATATCACAGACATGAAGGCTATATCACAGACCTGAAGGCTATATATCACAGACATGAAGGCTATATCACAGACATGAAGGCTATATCGCAGACATGAAGGCTATATCACAGACATGAAGGCTATATCACAGACATGAAGGCTATATCGCAGACATGAAGGCTATATATCACAGACATGAAGGTTATATCACAGACATGAAGGCTATAGCACAGACATGAAGGCTATATATCACAGACATGAAGGCTATATCACAGACATGAAGGCTATATCGCAGACATGAAGGCTATATCACAGACATGAAGGCTATATATCACAGACATGAAGGCTATATCACAGACATGAAGGCTATATATCATAGGCACTGGCTGGGACGGGAAAACACAATCGAAGAACGGTGTATGCACGGTCCTCTCTCTCTCTCTGATGGGGCACTGGCTGGGACGGGAAAACAATCGAAGAACGGTGTATGGACGGTCCTGTCTCTCTCTCTCTCTCTCTCTCTCTCTCTCTCTCTCTCTCTCTCTCTCTCTCTCTCTCTCTCTCTCTCTCTCTCTCTCTCTCTCTCTCTGATGGGGCACTGGCTGGGACGGGGAAACACAATCGAAGAACGGTGTATGCACGGTCCTCTCTCTCTATGATGGGGCACTGGGTGGAACGGGAAAACACAATCGATGCGGGGGGGGGGGGGGAGAACCTGGACATTAGGGTCAACGCACCTAGATTCACTCGAACAATAGAAACCTGGATCCCCCCCCCCCCCCACCCCTTATTAATACGGCTCTACGCGGGGGGAGAATCTTAAATGTTCATTTCTTCTTTTTAGAAAATTATTGCAGTGGTTATCCCCGTAATTGTGTGTTAGTCGGAAGAGGTGAGATTGGGGTTAACTAATTAAATTCATTATGGGTGATTCCTTAAGAGAGCTGCGCCTCATTGTTTGAATTAGATAATAGATTCGTCTACACCATAACGCGGCCATTGTTTCCAACCAAGCACGCGCAACGTTACGCATCAGATCCAAGCCGTTAACTTATTAAATTCAATATGGATGCTACAAACCCGTGTCAAAAGTCAGTATACTCTAGATATGATACACGTAGAGGCTTGTTCGGCGGTTGTTGATGCATGACGCGGTTTGTTGAAAGGCTCGTGAAATAGGGAAACTATGTGATATTAGCAAATAGGAAATAAATAACCGATCTTATTTTTACAAAGTATATTTGTCTGTAAAATGTATTCACCCACTCCACCCCACCCTCACACAAAAACAGTTTAAGCTACTACACCAGTATAACCTGAAATAAAGGTGAATTAGTCAAAATTGTTAATTTAAACAAACCTTAATTATAAGTAATGTTTAAGTCTTACGATGCATAGTATCTTACGCTATGTAATGTCAGTAATTAGGGTTAGCGGCTTTAAAACTGTTGGAGGCTGGTTATTTTGAGAAACAAAACCATGCTACATGTGTTGATATTTTAAAGGATTTCATTCCACGTGTTTGCGTGACAATGCGTGAACTTGACTGAAGTGGATGCGTGGAAAGCATCCACAATAGACGAGAATCCTGCGAAATGTGTGAAATATCAGCCGCTGTTGTGAGATATTTCAAACAGAGCCTTTTAGTTATTTATATTACATATTAAACAACATGTTCTTGTGTCCAATATCAGCCGCTGTTGTGAGATATTTCAAACAGAGCCTCTTAGTTAGTTATATTACATATTAAACAACATGATCTTGTTTCCAATATCAGCCGCTGTTATCAGATATTTCAAACAGAGCCTCTTAGTTAGTTCATTACATATTAAACAACATGTTCTTGTTTCCAATATCAACCGCTGATGTGAGATATTTCAGACAAACTTAGCCTCTTAGTTAGTTAAATTACATATTAAACAACATGTTCTTGTTTCCAATATCAGCCGCTGTTGTGAGATATTTCAGACAAACTTAGCCTCTTAGTTAGTTAAATTACATATTAAACACCATGTTCTTGTTTCCAATATCAGCCGCTGTTGTGAGATATTTCAAACAGAGCCTCTTAGTTAGTTATATTACATATTAAACAACATGATCTTGTTTCCAATATCAGCCGCTGTTATCAGATATTTCAAACAGAGCCTCTTAGTTAGTTCATTACATATTAAACAACATGTTCTTGTTTCCAATATCAACCGCTGTTGTGAGATATTTCAGACAAACTTAGCCTCTTAGTTAGTTAAATTACATATTAAACACCATGTTCTTGTTTCCAATATCAGCCGCTGTTGTGAGATATTTCAAACAGAGCCTCTTAGTTAGTTATATTACATATTAAACAACATGATCTTGTTTCCAATATCAGCCGCTGTTATCAGATATTTCAAACAGAGCCTCTTAGTTAGTTCATTACATATTAAACAACATGTTCTTGTTTCCAATATCAACCGCTGTTGTGAGATATTTCAGACAAACTTAGCCTCTTAGTTAGTTAAATTACATATTAAACAACATGTTCTTGTTTCCAATATCAGCCGCTGTTGGGAGATATTTCAGACAAACTTAGCCTCTTAGTTAGTTAAATTACATATTAAACACCATGTTCTTGTTTCCAATATCAGCCGCTGTTGTGAGATATTTCAAACAGAGCCTCTTAGTTAGTTATATTACATATTAAACAACATGATCTTGTTTCCAATATCAGCCGCTGTTATCAGATATTTCAAACAGAGCCTCTTAGTTAGTTCATTACATATTAAACAACATGTTCTTGTTTCCAATATCAACCGCTGTTGTGAGATATTTCAGACAAACTTAGCCTCTTAGTTAGTTAAATTACATATTAAACACCATGTTCTTGTTTCCAATATCAGCCGCTGTTGTGAGATATTTCAAACAGAGCCTCTTAGTTAGTTATATTACATATTAAACAACATGATCTTGTTTCCAATATCAGCCGCTGTTATCAGATATTTCAAACAGAGCCTCTTAGTTAGTTCATTACATATTAAACAACATGTTCTTGTTTCCAATATCAACCGCTGTTGTGAGATATTTCAGACAAACTTAGCCTCTTAGTTAGTTAAATTACATATTAAACAACATGTTCTTGTTTCCAATATCAGCCGCTGTTGGGAGATATTTCAGACAAACTTAGCCTCTTAGTTAGTTAAATTACATATTAAACACCATGTTCTTGTTTCCAATATTAGCGTCTGTAAGGTGTCTATATCCAAAAAGGGTTCTGTATGTGTAGACTCTAGTTGGGCTTTCCCCGTTCCAACGAGTACCCCATAACTGGTATATCAAAAGCCGTGGTATGTGCTGTCCTGTTTTTGGAAAATGCCTATAAGAAATCCCTTGCTGCGGGTTCCAGGCGAAGACCATGCGTCAAAATCAGCAAATGTTTGACATCCAATTATTTATAAATCAAAGTGATCTAGTGGTGTCGTTAAACAAAAACAAACTGTACATTTCCATTCATTCATCATTGCATATCTTTCTTTCCCTTTTCTTTCTTGAAGACAACATACATCGAAGGTGAAAATATTACAATAATTTAATTCCACTTGTTACCAAACGGAAGTTGGCTATTTCCTAAAACAGACACACGCGCGCGCGTGCGCGCACACACACACACACACACACACACAGAGAGAGAGAGAGAGAGAGAGAGAGAGGAGAGAGAGAGAGAGAGAGAGAGAGAGAGAGAGAGAGAGAGAGAGAGAGAGAGAGTGAGTGAGAGACAGAGAGAGAGAGAGAGACAGAGAGAGACAGAGAGAGCAAGAGACAGAGAAAGACACACACCACACACACAAACACACACAGACACATACGCGCGCGCACACAAACACACACACACACCACATACACACCACACACAGTTCGATGAAACATTACATAACTGATTTATATTCATAACGAGAAAATCCTCAGCACGTTAGTTAAGTAAGTACAGCGGAGATTATCCCCAGCTAAACATTCGGTGTGCGGAATTAAACTCCATTGTACCCGCTGCGTTTGGTTTTGTTCAACAATAGGGCGCCAAATCGATTGGACGAGTCCAAGTTTTATTACCGATGGCTGACGGTCGTGGTTACGGAATTGATGCTAAGGAAAACAACAGACGATAAAGTCGAGTTTGGCGCTCTTTTACAGGAATCTTAAACTACACATCTGTTTAATATGTACTTGGAGAATATTACAATGCTTGTACTCTAGGAATTTGGTCTACTGTTTGCAGTTTTCATATATATAATTTATTTTCATTGAGTTAATTTTCTCTCCAAGTTTTCGTTTTGTCTTAAGGAATTTACTGATGTATTATTCTATAGGAGTGTCCGCTTTGTTAGTCTGCTTCTTGGTGGTTGTGGTAAGTACTTTTATTTGTTGTTATTTTCTTCAAGGGCCTCTTTTTTCTGGTTTTTAAAAAAGTTGTTCTATGTGCCTTTTCCCCCTTTTGTTATTGTTTTTTTTCACCTGAGATGATTGTCTCTTTATTTTTGATAACACATACTGTTAAAACATATCTGTATGATAACAATTTAAAGGTATACGACTGACTGATTTTCCCCAGTTGTAGCCAGTGCTATACGACTGTTATATAAATGGTTGTGGTATATATCCCGTATGTGAGAATGTGCATATACAGATGCATCGCTACTAATGTAACGGGTTTCCTTTGGAAACTGTTCGTCAGAATTATCAAGTTAAGTAGCCATCTCCCCAAACCAACAACTCACAAGAAACACAACTCAAAAACAATAAAGAGAGACAGAGAGAGAGAGAGAGACACACACACACACACACAGAGAGAGAGAGAGAGAGAGAGAGAGAGAGAGAGAGAGAGAGAGAGAGAGAGAGAGAGAGAGAGAGAGAGAGAGAGATAGAGAGAGAGACATATAGACGGGGATAGAGTGAGAGGCACGTTTAAACACTAAGTACTGTACACTATGTTTAAAGCTCTATACGTCATTAATGAAAACCAGTCAAAAGAAGACTGACGGCGAGCGGCGTGAGTTTCAAACCTTGAACCTCGAGTTTTCTTGGGAGCCAGTTCGGCAAGATCCTTTTGACAATTGTTCAGCCCAACAAAGCCAGCAATTGCGCTTTGTACGTGGTACGAACAAGTAAATAATAAAATTAATCATTTCTGTTGTGAGCGACATTTCCAGGTGGACAAAATGTTCAGGGGAGCAGCAGTTTCATTGATATTTGGAAATTATTGCTAAATGAGATATATCCGTTCTAGCTAATGATTCGAAAAACTTCGGCCGATCTTCTGGTATCTGACCTCGAGTTTGTGACCTATGATGTGGAATAATAAAATGTATTACTGCTTATTATTATAAAATATCAGGGCGCTTCACAACATCTTCAAGTTGTAGTCCAAATTGGATTTTGTCTCCCAATAATTTTGAACGTACTGAAAAAAACAATACAATAGAAGTTTGCAATACAACGCTGTGCAATCCAGTACAACACAACACAACACAACATACAACACAACACAATTCGATGACATCGGCCTCGGTGGTGTCGTGGTTAAGCCATCGGACATAAGGCTAGTAGGTACAGGGTTCGCAGCCCGGTACCAGCTCCCACTCAGTGGGTAGGTGTAACACCACTACACCCTTCTTTCTCACTAACCACTAACAACTAACACACTGTCATGGACAGACAGCCCACATAGTTGAGGCGTGTGCCCGGAACAGCGTGCTTGAACCTTAATTGGATATAAGCATGAAACTAAGTTGAAATGAGAGTTCGATGACTTTGAAATCCCATTTACAGCGAGAGTTTGGCACCAGTAACACGGAGACTGTTTACTGTAATATACTGGAACCACGAGGGAGATTCATATGTAGCATGCCGCGTGGAATAGACGTCATTGGGAAATGCATATGTAGCATGCCACGTGGAATAATCGTCATTGGGAGATTCATATGTAGCATGCCGCGTGGAATAGACGTCATTGGGAGATTCGTATGTAGCATGCCACGTGGAATAGACGAATGTTTGACGAATCGTGGGGGTATTACCCATTAATGATCAAACGACGTGGACGTTCAGTTTTCACATGTCACCCCTATCTTGTTTGAATGTCGTGTGCAGCCATACAGTGTGCTGCCAACATGAACTGTCGGCTGTCATTTCTTCCCAATTCCTTCGTTATTATCATACATCTACTCCTAGACGGGGCAGGACGTAACACAGTGGTAAAACGTTCGCTTGATGCGCGGTCAGTCTGGGATCGATGCCCGTCGGTGTGCCCATCGTGCTGTTTCTCGTTCCAGCTAGTAAACTTGCTACTAATGGAAAAATGCAGCGGGTTTCCTCTCTAAGACTAAATGTCAAAATAATAAAATGTTTAACATCCAACAGCCGATGATTAATAAATCAATGTGCTCTAGTAGTGTCGTTAAACAAAACAAACTTTCTTTGTTTCTTATCATAAACAATGATACCTCTTGATACTGATGGCTGTTTTTCCCTACATTCCCCTACTTTGAAGAGTATATATAATAATACACACTAACGTGAAAACGATTACTTGAATGTAATGTCTGTCTGTCTGTCTGTTTTGTGAGTATATTGTCCTGGGTGTTATTAAATATTCATTTATTCTCTGGTTTTTTAAATTAGTATCGTATACTACCTCTGATTGTCTCCCTCCCTCTCTCTCTCTCTCTCTCTCTCTCTCTCTCTCTCTCTCTCTCTCTCTCTCTCTCTCTCTCTCTCTCTCTGTCTGTCTCTCTGCCTCTGTCTCTCTGCCTCTGTCTCTCTCTCTCTCTCTCTCTCTCTCTCTCTCTCTCTCTCTCTCTCTCTCTCTCTCTCTCTCTCTCTCTCTCGTTAGACACTAACGCTCTCATGAGATGTAATTAAGCAGACATCTCTTCGCTTTCTATCCGTGAACCAGTAACCTTAGTGACCTGTTACGTGTTCACGTTGATCATAATAACTGAGGTATTCACGGCTAAACATCACATATGATACCTGTATATGTTGCCATGACAACGCCAATATTGTAGGGATCACTACAACTGTGGGTACATGTACATGTACTGTTTTGAGGATGTAAACAAAGTGTCCGGCCTGCATTGACCAGTTGCCTGGCCCGTCATACTGAAATAGGACACTCACTGACCAGTGTGTTCTTAAATGACCAGTAGCGCGAGTTGCCGTTTTCGTTACTGTTTTCAGAATGGCCGAATATTTGACATCGAATAGCCAATGACTAATACATCAATGTGCTCTAGTAGTGTCGATTCACAAAACAAACTTTAACTCTTTGTTCGTTCGTTTTCTTTCTTTCCTTCGTCAGTGTGTCTGTTCGTCCGTATTTCTCTCTGTCTGTCTGTCTGTCTGTCTTTCTTACACACACGGGCGTAGGAAGATGCCAAAAAGTGCAATGAACCCGCTCGCCCCTACCACCACACCCTCGCTTCCTACGCCAGTGTCACATACATATATATTCACATACGTACGGATACAGATGTAGACATACATAGACACACACACATACAGACATGCATACACATACAGACATACATACAGGCATACAGACATACATACAGGCATACAAGTACATATAGACATACAGACATACATACAGGCATACAAGTACATACAGACATACAGACATACATACAGGCATACAAGTACAGACATACAAGTACATACACACGACGAGGTGTGGAAATAACCATAGGATAGACGACACCAAATAGCCGTAGCGTACTAGTATATTGTTCTCATAGACGACACCAAATAGCCGTAGCGTACTAGTATATTGTTCTCATAGACAACACCAAATAGCCGTAGCGTATATTGTTCTTAAAGTCGTGTTGAACAAGATTCATAATATTTCATCTTACTCTTGCTTGAAGCCTGAACTGAGAATCGAACCCACTGCCTCGTAGCAGCCTTAAATACGATGGCTCTGCCACTGAGTAACTGAGGCGGGATCAAGGTCACGTACCACTTGTCAAACAACGAACCTGATCCTGACACGCTTGATTGAAAAATCAATAGGGTGTGACAGTGTTGGTTCAACCACACCTTATAGCTGTAGTACAGTTAGTTTAGGAGTAGTCACGTGCTTCATTATATATTCATTATGTATGCTGTAGTATTATAAAGTTATAAAAGCTGAAAAAATCTCTAACATGTGGGCGAAAGGCGCAGATTGACACAGATAAACTATGAAAACCAGGCGTCGGTTAGTGACGTTATGCGTCAATCTGCATCTGTTGCAGACCTTATGGAAAGTAGGCGTCGGTCAGTGACGTTATGCGTCAATCTGCATCTGTTACAGACCTTATGGAAACCAGCCGTCGGTCAGTGACGTTATGCGTCAATTTGCATCTGTTACAGACCTTATGGAAACCAGGCGTCGGTCAGTGACGTTATGCGTCAATCTGCATCTGTTTGGAATTAAATTATTGTAATATTTTCACCTTCGATGTATGTTGTCTTCAAGAAAGAAAAGGGAAAGAAAGGCAGACCTTATGGAAAGTAGGCGTCGATCAGTGACGTTATGCGTCAATCTGCATCTGTTACAGACCTTATGGAAACCAGGCGTCGGTCAGTGACGTTATGCGTCAATCTGCATCTGTTGCAGACCTTATGAAAACCAGGCGTCGGTCAGTGACGTTATGCGTCAATCTGCATCTGTTGCAGACCTTATGGAAACCAGGCGTCGGTCAGTTTCGTTATGCGTCAATCTGCATCTGTTGCAGACCTTATGGAAACCAGGCGTCGGTCAGTGACGTTATGCGTCAATCTGCATCTGTTGCAGACCTTATGGAAACCAGGCGTCGGTCAGTGACGTTATGCGTCAATCTGCATCTGTTGCAGACCTTATGGAAACCTGGCGTCTGTCAGTGTCGTTATGCGTCAATCTACATCTGTTACAGACCAGGCTCGTTACTTTGTAAATAGACAGATTGTATCTGTGGTGAAAGCTGTTTAAAGTTTAATATCTTGCGTGATGGCGGATCTAACGACCACTGCCCGGACCGTAGAGGACTAGCTCGTGTGCCAGTGATTCTTCATCCTCGACAGAGAGAGTCTGATTAATCTATCATTTATTTAAACCACATCGGGCCACGGCCGAGATATAATTAGTTATCTCGTCAATAAACAGAGAACAGGGCGGTGGGTGAATTATCTTCAGCATTGGGGGCAAGGAGTCCTACCCCTACACCCGCTTCTGACATTTAAATATTTTTATTTTCATTTCTGGTAGATGTTACATGATTGTTATGATTGTTAGTATAAGCAGCGAGGATAGAGATCATCTGTATGTATTTTCCCACTGACAGGACATCACATACCACAGCCATTAACATAATCAGACAGATATATTAACAGAGAGAGAGAGAGAGAGAGAGAGAGAGAGAGAGAGAGAGAGAGAGAGAGAGAGAGAGAGAGAGAGAGAGAGAGATTGACAGAGAAAAGAAAGAAAGAAAGAAATGTTTTATTTAACGACGCACTCAACACATTTTATTTACGGTTATAATGCGTTAAGGACCACACAGATCTTGAGAGGAAACCCGCTGTCGCCACTTCATGGGCTACTCTTTCCGATTAGCAGGAAGGGATCTTTTATTTGCGCTTCCCACATACAGGATAGCACAAACCATGGCCTTTGTTGAACCAGTTATGGATCACTGGTCGGTGGTTTATACCTACCCACTGAGCCTTGCGAATCACTCACTCAGGGTTTGGAGTCGGTATCTGGATTAAAAATCTCATGCCTCGACTGGGATCCGAACCCAGTACCTACCAGCCTGTTGACCGATGGCCTAACCACGACGCCACCGAGGCCGGTAGGCTGACAGAGAGAGACAATACTTCTTTCGTGTGAGGTAACACAACAATATATAACACAGATTGTACTTCTTTCGTGTGAGGTAACACAACAATATATAACACAGATTGTACTTCTTTCGTGTGAGGTAACACAACAATATATAACACAGATTGTACTTCTTTCGTGTGAGGTAACACAGCAATATATAACACAGATTGTACTTCTTTCGTGTGAGGTAACACAGCAATATATAACAGAGATTATATAACACAGATACTTCTTTCGTGTGAGGTAACACAACAATATATAACACAGATTGTACTTCTTTCGTGTGAGGTAACACAACAATATAATATAACACAGCAATAACACAGATTGTACTTCTTTCGTGTGAGGTAACACAACAAATATATAACACAGATTGTACTTCTTTCGTGTGAGGTAACACAGCAATATATAACACAGATTGTACTTCTTTCGTGTGAGGTAACACAACAATATATAACACAGATTGTACTTCTTTCGTGTGAGGTAACACAGCAATATATAACACAGATTGTACTTCTTTCGTGTGAGGTAACACAGCAATATATAACACAGATTGTACTTCTTTCGTGTGAGGTAACACAACAATATATAACACAGATTGTACTTCTTTCGTGTGAGGTAACACAGCAATATATAACACAGATTGTACTTCTTTCGTGTGAGGTAACACAACAATATATAACACAGATTGTACTTCTTTCGTGTGAGGTAACACAACAATATATAACACAGATTGTACTTCTTTCGTGTGAGGTAACACAGCAATATATAACACAGATTAACACAACAATACTTCTTTCGTGTGTGTGAGGTAACACAACAATATATAACACAGATTGTACTTCTTTCGTGTGAGGTAACACAGAATATATAACACAGATTGTACTTCTTTCGTGTGAGGTAACACAACAATATATAACACAGATTGTACTTCTTTCGTGTGAGGTAACACAACAATATATAACACAGATTGTACTTCTTTCGTGTGAGGTAACACAACAATATATAACACAGATTGTACTTCTTTCGTGTGAGGTAACACAGCAATATATAACACAGATTGTACTTCTTTCGTGTGAGGTAACACAACAATATATAACACAGATTGTACTTCTTTCGTGTGAGGTAACACAACAATATATAACACAGATTGTACTTCTTTCGTGTGAGGTAACACAACAATATATAACACAGATTGTACTTCTTTCGTGTGAGGTAACACAACAATATATAACACAGATTGTACTTCTTTCGTGTGAGGTAACACAGCAAAATAAAACAGATTGTACTTCTTTCGTGTGAGGTAACACAACAATATATAACACAGATTGTACTTCTTTCGTGTGAGGTAACACAACAATATATAACACAGATTGTACTTCTTTCGTGTGAGGTAACACAGCAATATATAACACAGATTGTACTTCTTTCGTGTGAGGTAACACAGCAATATATAACACAGATTGTACTTCTTTCGTGTGAGGTAACACAACAATATAAACACAATATATAACACAGATTGTACTTCTTTCGTGTGAGGTAACACAGCAATATATAACACAGATTGTACTTCTTTCGTGTGAGGTAACACAACAATATATAACACAGATTGTACTTCTTTCGTGTGAGGTAACACAGCAATATATAACACAGATTGTACTTCTTTCGTGTGAGGTAACACAGCAATATATAACACAGATTGTACTTCTTTCGTGTGAGGTAACACAAATAATATAAAACAGATTTGTACTTCTTTCGTGTGAGGTAACACAACAATATATAACACAGATTGTACTTCTTTCGTGTGAGGTAACACAGCAATATATAACACAGATTATACTTCTTTCGTGTGAGGTAACACAACAATATATAACACAGATTGTACTTCTTTCGTGTGAGGTAACACAGCAATATATAACACAGATTGTACTTCTTTCGTGTGAGGTAACACAACAATATATAACACAGATTGTACTTCTTTCGTGTGAGGTAACACAGCAAAATAAAACACAGATTGTACTTCTTTCGTGTGAGGTAACACAGCAATATATAACACAGATTGTACTTCTTTCGTGTGAGGTAACACAACAATATATAACACAGATTGTACTTCTTTCGTGTGAGGTAACACAACAATATATAACACAGATTGTACTTCTTTCGTGTGAGGTAACACAACAATATATAACACAGATTGTACTTCTTTCGTGTGAGGTAACACAGCAATATATAACACAGATTGTACTTCTTTCGTGTGAGGTAACACAACAATATATAACACAGATTGTACTTCTTTCGTGTGAGGTAACACAGCAATATATAACACAGATTGTACTTCTTTCGTGTGAGGTAACACAGCAATATATAACACAGATTGTACTTCTTTCGTGTGAGGTAACACAACAATATATAACACAGATTGTACTTCTTTCGTGTGAGGTAACACAGCAATATATAACACAGATTGTACTTCTTTCGTGTGAGGTAACACAACAATATATAACACAGATTGTACTTCTTTCGTGTGAGGTAACACAGCAATATATAACACAGATTGTACTTCTTTCGTGTGAGGTAACACAACAATATATAACACAGATTGTACTTCTTTCGTGTGAGGTAACACAACAATATATAACACAGATTGTACTTCTTTCGTGTGAGGTAACACAACAATATATAACACAGATTGTACTTCTTTCGTGTGAGGTAACACAACAATATATAACACAGATTGTACTTCTTTCGTGTGAGGTAACACAACAATATATAACACAGATTGTACTTCTTTCGTGTGAGGTAACACAACAATATATAACACAGATTGTACTTCTTTCGTGTGAGGTAACACAGCAATATATAACACAGATTATACTTCTTTCGTGTGAGGTAACACAAAAATATATAACACAGATTGTACTTCTTTCGTGTGAGGTAACACAACAAGATAAAACAAATTATACTTCTTTCGTGTGAGGTAACACAGCAATATATAACACAGATTGTACTTCTTTCGTGTGAGGTAACACAACAATATATAACACAGATTGTACTTCTTTCGTGTGAGGTAACACAACAATATATAACACAGATTGTACTTCTTTCGTGTGAGGTAACACAGCAATATATAACACAGATTGTACTTCTTTCGTGTGAGGTAACACAACAATATATAACACAGATTGTACTTCTTTCGTGTGAGGTAACACAACAATATATAACACAGATTGTACTTCTTTCGTGTGAGGTAACACAGCAATATATAACACAGATTGTACTTCTTTCGTGTGAGGTAACACAACAATATATAACACAGATTGTACTTCTTTCGTGTGAGGTAACACAACAATATATAACACAGATTGTACTTCTTTCGTGTGAGGTAACACAACAATATATAACACAGATTGTACTTCTTTCGTGTGAGGTAACACAACAATATATAACACAGATTGTACTTCTTTCGTGTGAGGTAACACAACAATATATAACACAGATTGTACTTCTTTCGTGTGAGGTAACACAACAATATAAAACACAGATTGTACTTCTTTCGTGTGAGGTAACACAGCAATATATAACACAGATTGTACTTCTTTCGTGTGAGGTAACACAGCAATATAAAACACAGATTGTACTTCTTTCGTGTGAGGTAACACAACAATATATAACACAGATTGTACTTCTTTCGTGTGAGGTAACACAACAATATATAACACAGATTGTACTTCTTTCGTGTGAGGTAACACAACAATATATAACACAGATTGTACTTCTTTCGTGTGAGGTAACACAACAATATATAACACAGATTGTACTTCTTTCGTGTGAGGTAACACAGCAATATATAACACAGATTGTACTTCTTTCGTGTGAGGTAACACAACAATATATAACACAGATTGTACTTCTTTCGTGTGAGGTAACACAACAATATATAACACAGATTGTACTTCTTTCGTGTGAGGTAACACAACAATATATAACACAGATTGTACTTCTTTCGTGTGAGGTAACACAACAATATATAACACAGATTGTACTTCTTTCGTGTGAGGTAACACAGCAATATAAAACACAGATTGTACTTCTTTCGTGTGAGGTAACACAACAATATATAACACAGATTGTACTTCTTTCGTGTGAGGTAACACAACAATATATAACACAGATTGTACTTCTTTCGTGTGAGGTAACACAACAATATATAACACAGATTGTACTTCTTTCGTGTGAGGTAACACAGCAATATATAACACAGATTATACTTCTTTCGTGTGAGGTAACACAACAATATATAACACAGATTGTACTTCTTTCGTGTGAGGTAACACAACAATATATAACACAGATTGTACTTCTTTCGTGTGAGGTAACACAGCAATATATAACACAGATTGTACTTCTTTCGTGTGAGGTAACACAGCAATATATAACACAGATTGTACTTCTTTCGTGTGAGGTAACACAACAATATATAACACAGATTGTACTTCTTTCGTGTGAGGTAACACAGCAATATATAACACAGATTGTACTTCTTTCGTGTGAGGTAACACAACAATATATAACACAGATTGTACTTCTTTCGTGTGAGGTAACACAACAATATATAAACACAGATTATACTTCTTTCGTGTGAGGTAACACAGCAATATAAAACACAGATTATACTTCTTTCGTGTGAGGTAACACAGCAATATATAACACAGATTGTACTTCTTTCGTGTGAGGTAACACAACAATATATAACACAGATTGTACTTCTTTCGTGTGAGGTAACACAACAATATATAACACAGATTGTACTTCTTTCGTGTGAGGTAACACAACAATATATAACACAGATTGTACTTCTTTCGTGTGAGGTAACACAGCAATATATAACACAGATTGTACTTCTTTCGTGTGAGGTAACACAACAATATATAACACAGATTGTACTTCTTTCGTGTGAGGTAACACAACAATATATAACACAGATTGTACTTCTTTCGTGTGAGGTAACACAACAATATATAACACAGATTATACTTCTTTCGTGTGAGGTAACACAGCAATATATAACACAGATTGTACTTCTTTCGTGTGAGGTAACACAGCAATATATAACACAGATTGTACTTCTTTCGTGTGAGGTAACACAGCAATATATAACACAGATTGTACTTCTTTCGTGTGAGGTAACACAGCAATATATAACACAGATTGTACTTCTTTCGTGTGAGGTAACACAACAATATATAACACAGATTGTACTTCTTTCGTGTGAGGTAACACAACAATATATAACACAGATTGTACTTCTTTCGTGTGAGGTAACACAACAATATATAACACAGATTGTACTTCTTTCGTGTGAGGTAACACAGCAATATATAACACAGATTGTACTTCTTTCGTGTGAGGTAACACAGCAATATATAACACAGATTGTACTTCTTTCGTGTGAGGTAACACAACAATATATAACACAGATTGTACTTCTTTCGTGTGAGGTAACACAGCAATATATAACACAGATTGTACTTCTTTCGTGTGAGGTAACACAGCAATATAAACACAGATTGTACTTCTTTCGTGTGAGGTAACACAACAATATATAACACAGATTGTACTTCTTTCGTGTGAGGTAACACAGCAATATAACAGCATATAACACAGATTGTACTTCTTTCGTGTGAGGTAACACAGCAATATATAACACAGATTGTACTTCTTTCGTGTGAGGTAACACAGCAATATATAACACAGATTGTACTTCTTTCGTGTGAGGTAACACAACAATATATAACACAGATTGTACTTCTTTCGTGTGAGGTAACACAGCAATATATAACACAGATTGTACTTCTTTCGTGTGAGGTAACACAACAATATATAACACAGATTGTACTTCTTTCGTGTGAGGTAACACAACAATATATAACACAGATTGTACTTCTTTCGTGTGAGGTAACACAGCAATATATAACACAGATTGTACTTCTTTCGTGTGAGGTAACACAGCAATATATAACACAGATTGTACTTCTTTCGTGTGAGGTAACACAGCAATATATAACACAGATTGTACTTCTTTCGTGTGAGGTAACACAACAATATATAACACAGATTGTACTTCTTTCGTGTGAGGTAACACAATATATATAGAACACAGTGTGAGGTAACACAACAATATACTATACTTCTTTCGTGTGAGGTAACACAGCAATATATAACACAGATTGTACTTCTTTCGTGTGAGGTAACACAGCAATATAAACACAGATTGTACTTCTTTCGTGTGAGGTAACACAGAATATATAACACAGATTGTACTTCTTTCGTGTGAGGTAACACAACAATATATAACACAGATTGTACTTCTTTCGTGTGAGGTAACACAGCAATATATAACACAGATTGTACTTCTTTCGTGTGAGGTAACACAGCAATATATAACACAGATTGTACTTCTTTCGTGTGAGGTAACACAACAATATATAACACAGATTGTACTTCTTTCGTGT
This sequence comes from Gigantopelta aegis, assembly GCF_016097555.1. NCBI lineage: Eukaryota > Metazoa > Mollusca > Gastropoda > Neomphalida > Peltospiridae > Gigantopelta > Gigantopelta aegis. The sequence goes on from NC_054710.1 coordinate 52,630,212, forward strand.
GAGGTAACACAACAATATATAACACAGATTGTACTTCTTTCGTGTGAGGTAACACAACAATATATAACACAGATTGTACTTCTTTCGTGTGAGGTAACACAACAATATATAACACAGATTGTACTTCTTTCGTGTGAGGTAACACAACAATATATAACACAGATTGTACTTCTTTCGTGTGAGGTAACACAACAATATATAACACAGATTGTACTTCTTTCGTGTGAGGTAACACAGCAATATATAACACAGATTGTACTTCTTTCGTGTGAGGTAACACAACAATATATAACACAGATTGTACTTCTTTCGTGTGAGGTAACACAGCAATATATAACACAGATTGTACTTCTTTCGTGTGAGGTAACACAACAATATATAACACAGATTGTACTTCTTTCGTGTGAGGTAACACAACAATATATAAAACACAGATTGTACTTCTTTCGTGTGAGGTAACACAGCAATATATAACACAGATTGTACTTCTTTCGTGTGAGGTAACACAACAATATATAACACAGATTGTACTTCTTTCGTGTGAGGTAACACAGCAATATATAACACAGATTGTACTTCTTTCGTGTGAGGTAACACAACAATATATAACACAGATTGTACTTCTTTCGTGTGAGGTAACACAACAATATATAACACAGATTGTACTTCTTTCGTGTGAGGTAACACAACAATATATAACACAGATTGTACTTCTTTCGTGTGAGGTAACACAGCAATATATAACACAGATTGTACTTCTTTCGTGTGAGGTAACACAACAATATATAACACAGATTGTACTTCTTTCGTGTGAGGTAACACAGCAATATATAACACAGATTGTACTTCTTTCGTGTGAGGTAACACAGCAATATATAACACAGATTGTACTTCTTTCGTGTGAGGTAACACAGCAATATATAACACAGATTGTACTTCTTTCGTGTGAGGTAACACAACAATATATAACACAGATTGTACTTCTTTCGTGTGAGGTAACACAGCAATATATAACACAGATTGTACTTCTTTCGTGTGAGGTAACACAGCAATATATAACACAGATTGTACTTCTTTCGTGTGAGGTAACACAACAATATATAACACAGATTGTACTTCTTTCGTGTGAGGTAACACAGCAATATATAACACAGATTGTACTTCTTTCGTGTGAGGTAACACAACAATATATAAACACAGATTGTACTTCTTTCGTGTGAGGTAACACAGCAATATATAACACAGATTGTACTTCTTTCGTGTGAGGTAACACAACAATATATAACACAGATTGTACTTCTTTCGTGTGAGGTAACACAACAATATATAACACAGATTGTACTTCTTTCGTGTGAGGTAACACAACAATATATAACACAGATTGTACTTCTTTCGTGTGAGGTAACACAACAATATATAACACAGATTGTACTTCTTTCGTGTGAGGTAACACAGCAATATATAACACAGATTGTACTTCTTTCGTGTGAGGTAACACAGCAATATATAACACAGATTGTACTTCTTTCGTGTGAGGTAACACAACAATATATAACACAGATTGTACTTCTTTCGTGTGAGGTAACACAGCAATATATAACACAGATTGTACTTCTTTCGTGTGAGGTAACACAACAATATATAACACAGATTGTACTTCTTTCGTGTGAGGTAACACAACAATATATAACACAGATTGTACTTCTTTCGTGTGAGGTAACACAGCAATATATAACACAGATTGTACTTTCTTTCGTGTGAGGTAACACAGCAATATATAACACAGATTGTACTTCTTTCGTGTGAGGTAACACAGCAATATATAACACAGATTGTACTTCTTTCGTGTGAGGTAACACAACAATATATAACACAGATTGTACTTCTTTCGTGTGAGGTAACACAACAATATATAACACAGATTGTACTTCTTTCGTGTGAGGTAACACAGCAATATATAACACAGATTGTACTTCTTTCGTGTGAGGTAACACAGCAATATATAACACAGATTGTACTTCTTTCGTGTGAGGTAACACAGCAATATATAACACAGATTGTACTTCTTTCGTGTGAGGTAACACAGCAATATATAACACAGATTGTACTTCTTTCGTGTGAGGTAACACAACAATATATAACACAGATTGTACTTCTTTCGTGTGAGGTAACACAGCAATATATAACACAGATTATACTTCTTTCGTGTGAGGTAACACAGCAATATATAACACAGATTGTACTTCTTTCGTGTGAGGTAACACAACAATATATAACACATCTGTACTTCTTTCGTGTGAGGTAACACAGCAATATATAACACAGATTGTACTTCTTTCGTGTGAGGTAACACAACAATATATAACACAGATTGTACTTCTTTCGTGTGAGGTAACACAGCAATATATAACACAGATTGTACTTCTTTCGTGTGAGGTAACACAGCAATATATAACACAGATTGTACTTCTTTCGTGTGAGGTAACACAACAATATATAACACAGATTGTACTTCTTTCGTGTGAGGTAACACAACAATATATAACACAGATTGTACTTCTTTCGTGTGAGGTAACACAACAATATATAACACAGATTGTACTTCTTTCGTGTGAGGTAACACAACAATATATAACACAGATTGTACTTCTTTCGTGTGAGGTAACACAGCAATATATAACACAGATTGTACTTCTTTCGTGTGAGGTAACACAACAATATATAACACAGATTGTACTTCTTTCGTGTGAGGTAACACAGCAATATATAACACAGATTGTACTTCTTTCGTGTGAGGTAACACAGCAATATATAACACAGATTGTACTTCTTTCGTGTGAGGTAACACAGCAATATATAACACAGATTGTACTTCTTTCGTGTGAGGTAACACAACAATATATAACACAGATTGTACTTCTTTCGTGTGAGGTAACACAGCAATATAAAACACAGATTGTACTTCTTTCGTGTGAGGTAACACAGCAATATATAACACAGATTGTACTTCTTTCGTGTGAGGTAACACAGCAATATATAACACAGATTGTACTTCTTTCGTGTGAGGTAACACAACAATATATAACACAGATTGTACTTCTTTCGTGTGAGGTAACACAGCAATATATAACACAGATTGTACTTCTTTCGTGTGAGGTAACACAACAATATATAACACAGATTGTACTTCTTTCGTGTGAGGTAACACAACAATATATAACACAGATTGTACTTCTTTCGTGTGAGGTAACACAGCAATATATAACACAGATTGTACTTCTTTCGTGTGAGGTAACACAACAATATATAACACAGATTGTACAGATTATAACACTTCTTTCTTCTTTCGTGTGAGGTAACACAGCAATATATAACACAGATTGTACTTCTTTCGTGTGAGGTAACACAACAATATATAACACAGATTGTACTTCTTTCGTGTGAGGTAACACAACAATATATAACACAGATTGTACTTCTTTCGTGTGAGGTAACACAACAATATATAACACAGATTGTACTTCTTTCGTGTGAGGTAACACAGCAATATATAACACAGATTGTACTTCTTTCGTGTGAGGTAACACAGATTGTAAGGTAACACAACAATATATAACACAGATTGTACTTCTTTCGTGTGAGGTAACACAACAATATATAACACACAGATTGTACTTCTTTCGTGTGAGGTAACACAGCAATATATAACACAGATTGTACTTCTTTCGTGTGAGGTAACACAGCAATATATAACACAGATTGTACTTCTTTCGTGTGAGGTAACACAACAATATATAATTGTACTTCACAGATTGTACTTCTTTCGTGTGAGGTAACACAATATATATACACAGATTGTACTTCTTTCGTGTGAGGTAACACAGCAATATATAACACAGATTGTACTTCTTTCGTGTGAGGTAACACAGCAATATATAACACAGATTGTACTTCTTTCGTGTGAGGTAACACAACAATATATAACACAGATTGTACTTCTTTCGTGTGAGGTAACACAACAATATATAACACAGATTGTACTTCTTTCGTGTGAGGTAACACAACAATATATAACAACACAGATTGTACTTCTTTCGTGTGAGGTAACACAGCAATATATAACACAGATTGTACTTCTTTCGTGTGAGGTAACACAACAATATATAACACAGATTGTACTTCTTTCGTGTGAGGTAACACAGCAATATATAAACACAGATTGTACTTCTTTCGTGTGAGGTAACACAACAATATATAACACAGATTATACTTCTTTCGTGTGAGGTAACACAACAATATATAACACAGATTGTACTTCTTTCGTGTGAGGTAACACACAATATATAACACAGATTGTACTTCTTTCGTGTGAGGTAACACAGCAATATATAACACAGATTGTACTTCTTTCGTGTGAGGTAACACAGCAATATATAACACAGATTGTACTTCTTTCGTGTGAGGTAACACAACAATATATAACACAGAT
>NC_054710.1:52634900-52674883 GCF_016097555.1 Gigantopelta aegis
GATGGACTTTTGGTTTTTGTGATGCTGCACTTACCAGTAAACCATGCATTCATATTAATGCTTATAAATTCATTTAAAACGTCAATGGAATGCGGAGAAAGACGTACGCCACTGGTAAAGCGTTCGGTTGATGCATGGTCAGTTTGGGATCAATCCCCATCAGCGGGCTATTTCTTGCTTCAGCCAGTGCACCACGGCTGGTATATCAAAAGTTGTGGTATGTGTTATCCTGTCTTTGGGATGGTGCATATAAAAGATCCCTTGCTGCTAATTGAAAAGAATAGATCATGAAGTGGTGACGTGTTTCCTCTATATCTGTGTGATCCTTAACCATATAACCGTAATTAAAATGTGTTAAATAAAATATTTCCTTCATTCCTTTGCTTCAATGGAATGCAGGTGACCTTTGTTTTCAAAACGTTGGTTAGCAACACTTGCTGTCAGTTTTGAAAATTGATTAGGTAGATCTACTAGCATTTAATGTCACAGAATTGCGTTCAATACATCGGAACATGGTGCTGAAGAAAATTATCCCTGAAATTTAATAATTACTGTCCTAAAATTTCTTCACGAATTTAAGCAAACTAAGAATTGTTTCAAAGTATATATGCAGTCTAAATTTAAAGGAGATGATGTTAGTACTTTAAAAGCTAGAAGGAATCAGGATGGATGAACTAGACCAAACACGCTCCTGTACCATTAAAAATGATTTGACTGAACGATGAAGGGAATTCCATAGCATTGCCATTTTGGCGATGTTATTATTATTTATTATTTTTAACTCTGCCATGAGAAGTCCATAAAACCGGGACTTGTATCAACCTTGGTCATATTTCGTTATATTTTAACATGCAAACATTCTTTTCTAGATTTAGTGTAAAATAAATATTCTATCCAACAAACATTAATTTTTTTATTGACTTTGGCAAATATAAATCTAATTTACAACTCCATTTTTTGTTGTTTAGGTACAATTTAAAGAAAAAGAAGAAGTTTGTTGTCTTTAACGACACCGCTACGCTACATTGATTAATTAATCATTGGCTATTACATGTCAAACATTTGGTAATTCTTACATATAGTCATCCGAAGAAGTTAGTTTTGTTTAATGACACCACTGGATAACATTGATTAATTTATCATCGGCTACAGGATGTCATACATTTGGTAATTCTGACTTGTACAGGAAACCCGTAAATTTTTTCCTAATGCAGCAAGAGATCTCTTATATGTACTTTCCCACAGACAGGTAAACACATACCTTTGTTCAGTTGTGGTGCACTGGTTGGAACAAGACAGAAAAACAATCAGTTGAATGGATCCACCAAGGTGTTTTGATCCTTTGAAGCAAGTACCTCAAGCGAGCACTCAAGAGATTGAGCTAAATTCCGCCCCTATAGTCATGAGAGGAAACCTGCTACATTTTTCAATTAGCAGCAAGGGACATTTTATATGCACCTTCCCATGGACAGAAAAGCACATACTACGATTGTGACGGAACATGCTCTTAATTTTGTTTTCGCCTGTGGCGATATTAATTGTTTTAGAGGGCCGTGTGCAGTTCCAATATGCACTTAAAATCAGGTGGGCACTTTGTTACGTAATACCTCTGCGCGACGGTGGTCGAGCTGTACCCTCTAATACACACCCGGACCATGTGCGCAGGCCATGTGGCCAGTAGTTACGTATTATACCTCCGCTAGTTCGGTACGATCGGGGTATTGCTGGCAAAGTAGGCGACGACCAGTCTAGGCTTCTAAGAAAAATATGCCGGCTTGGTCGCTGTGGAAATATCACTTGTAGGTATTCGGTACCGCCTTGTACCCCCAGGTGATATTCGGATTTTTGTAATAAATAGCTAGGATTTAGATTTATCGGGGAGAAACATATTGGAAGGCTACCAAGGAACGTTAGTCCGTTTGGACTTGGTAAATATTATTTCTGCTCTGTTGTATAACCTTGATGTGATTGATGTGACTTTAAATATTTTAATACTGTATTATACCAATATTATTTAGACTGTGCTGCCGGTAATCTGACGCAGTAAACTGTAGGCTCACTGTCTAAAATTATTAAAGCTTAGCCAGTCATCCTAGAGGACCTAGGTAAACTGTAGGTTATTGTCTTTATTGTGATAGGTACCAGTATTAATTCTGTATTACAAGGTTATTGAATGAGTAGTTAAGGGTTAATTAAAAATTAACCAGTTAGGAAGCATTTCTCAATTATCACACGTGTGGGTGTTGTGTCACGGTAAAGTGATTACAATATTGTGTAAACTAGACAACTAGAGATTAACTAATTAAGTGATCAGTTCTGGGTTGTTATTATTTGTTGTTGTTAATTAACTACTGCGGCAGTACATTTGTCAGCGTAGGTCAATACAGATTCCAAAGTGTATTGTGTTTTTGTTGTGTTTTCTAGTGAACTAAACGTGCTATATTATATATACTTTATATAAGATCTTATCTCTGTTCATACCTAGAGACGAGCCACGCAGGTATAACTGCCCATTACAGAGAGATCTAATAGATATACAGTTAGGAGAGATATTTGGATAATCGTGTTTTATTCAGTTACGGGTATTATAGGATCCCCATGACAGGAGTGAAAATTGGGGTGCTCGTCCCGGATCTGAAACGGGACATGCATATTTAAAAAAGTATTGTTTGTAAATAGGGGCTTTATAAATTATTTTTACAAATAACTAGAAGTAGCAACGTTGTTCACAAGAAAATTAATTAATAACAAGTGCACAATATCTAAATATGGATAAGAATTTGCTGGATAGGCCTACGCTCAGTGTAGTGGAGATTAAGCCGATTAAGTAAGGCCGAATTAGTTGAAATCGCGGGTGAGCGAGAAATTGATTTAACATCAGCTAAAACCTTAGGTGATATAAAGACAACTATTATCCAGGAAGTTTTTGGTGATGGGCCTGTTATGGAAGACCGTGAGATTGTTCCAGAGATAGAGATAAATGAGTTAAGTGTGGAACAACAATTAGCTTTTAAAAAGCTTGAGTACGAAAGAGAAGAATGTGCATTAGACAGAGAGAGAGAAGAGAGATAGAGAGAGGGATAGAGAGAGAGAGAAAAAGAAGATAGAGATAGAGAGAGAGAAAGACAAGAGAGGGAGAGAGAAGATAGAGATAGAGAAGATAGAGAGAGGGATAGAGAGAGAGAGAGAGAAAGAGAAGAGAGGAATAGAGAAGATAGAGATAGAAATAGAGAATTCCAGTTAGCAAAATTAAAAGTGGAACATGAGTTAAAGTTGAATACTGAAGAAGTTAGACAGGAGGCAGGAAATGGTTTTAACATGTCGGAGGCATAGATCAGTGCCTGTATTTGACGATCAGGAGGTAGATATGTTCTTCCAACTTTTTCAACGGGCCGCTAAGCAGCTAAATTGGCCGCAGTCTAAGTGGACATTGTTAGCCGTGTCTAAGTTTAAGGGGAAGGCTAGTGTAGCTTATAATTCAATGAGTGATGAGCGAGCAAGTCAGTACGACCTAGTTAAGGCTGCAGTGTTGAGGGCTTATGAATTACGACCTGAGGATTATCGTTTACGGTATAGCGAGTTGAGAAAAACGCAGGGTCAGTCTTATAGTGAGTTTGTGGCTATGAAGGCAGGGATGTTTGATAAATGGGTGGTGTCTCATCAGGTAGAGTCATATACCGAGTTACGGGAGTTGTTGATCTTACAGGACATTAAAAATGGATTACAAGTTAGCTTACGTATTCATTTAGAGGATCGTGATGTCAAAAAGATAGAGGAGGCAGGCATAGTGGCAGATGATTACATGTTAATACACAAAGCTCAGGCAGTACAGGGTAGCTCTTTACAACAGGGTGATAAGAAGAAATTTCAGCCAGGTTTTTCCCGGGAAAGTAACTATCGGGGAGAGTCTTCTAGTTGGTCAGCTAGTCAGGCAAGGAATGTACCTGGTGGGCAAAGTAAGGATAAACCTGCATTATCAGCCAATGCACGAACTTTTCGTCCACATTGCAGTTACTGTAAAAAGGATAACCATCTTGTCGGGGACTGTTTTAAAAGGAAACGCGATAATGCGCAAGTGGTCGGTTTAGTGAGGTCAGCTCCGCTAGCGAGAGAGTTAATGGTTAGTCCCATGGCAGAGAAAGTAAACCCGTATGTGTCCACTGGTATGGTTTGTGATGTGAAACAAGAATTGAGTCCTAAGGCAATATCAATCTATCAAGATACCGGGTGTAGTCAGTCGCTGATAACGTCAGAGTGTTTAGCTGGTATTGAGAATTCAGATACAGGACGTAGTTTGGCCTTAACCTCGGTTACTGGAGAACATATGGTTGTCCGGTTACATAACGTTTTCTTGTGTTCGAAGTTTGTGACGGGACCAGTCATTATGGGTGTTGTGAAGGACTTGCCTTTAGAAAACATAGGAGTTTTGTTGGGTAATGATTTGACTAGATATCCTGCGTGTGTAATGACAAGAGCTATGGCCAGTAGGGTAACACGAGACCCAGAGGATATTTGTGATTTGTCTGATACGTGTGTGAGCCATGAAATTGGAGTGGATGAGGTTATCAGTAAAATGGTAGATAAGTCAACTGAGGAACTAAATGTGGTGGAACCTGTTGACCTCCCGCAGAGGGTAAATGAACCAGTTGTGTTTGATAGAGGGGACTTACCTTGTAATAGACAAGAGTTAATCCTAGAGCAGGGGGCTGATCCAAATTTGTTGGCAGCTCGCACTACATTGTTAACTGAGAGAGTATTAATGAATAAGAGAGTTAGAGATAGGAGGTTGCCGGCCACCGAACTAGCCAGGAAGAAGCTGAGCCATGCTCAGAGCAAAATAAAATCAGTGTTTGATAGGAATGAATGAATGAATGTTTAACGACACCCCAGCCCGAAAAATACATCGGCTATTGGGTGTCAAACTATGGTAATGCAAATAAATAAAGTGATGATCAACATCAATATAAAAATTCAAAAACAGTGTAAAGAACTGTGCAAAAACACAAATATCACAGAATTTTACGGATACTGAATATTACTCAAAACTTCAATTTTGTGCTTTATTGGCCATTCTCAAAGAGAATGTTACACCCCTGCACCACGGTGAGGTTACAGCACACGCAGGGGATGTTTGATAGGAAGGCTAGGAGTCGGGTATTTAAACCAGGGGATAAGGTGCTGCTGTACCTTCCCATTAAACGGGGTTCATTGCAGAACAGGTATTTCGGGCCCTATGTTGTGTGCAAACGGGTTAATGAGACAGGGTATGTGATAAACACTCCTGATAGGGTTAGGAAAAGTAGGTATTGTCACATCAATTTGCTAAAAGGTTATTTTGACAGACTGCCGATAGTTCCAGTGGTACCTGTCCAAATTGAGAGTCACTCAATTTCCTGTGATGACGTCAAGACTGCCGAGATCAAAATAACCAACAGCCAGATTCTAGCAGACTTGAGCCCCCAGCGAGCAAAGCTGACTACATTGATACAAGACAATGTTTCCATTTGTCAGGACCTTCCAACGGTTACCAACACCTTAAACCAGGATGTGTGCTTGGAACCCAACGTTACACCGATTCGACAGCATGCCTATCGGAGAAAACCTGGAAAACGTGCGACACTGAAAAAGAAGGAAACGGAAGTTCCAGTGGTCAGAAGAATGCGAGAAGTCATTCAACCGTCTCAAGCAGATGCGCTCCTCGTCTCCCGTGATGGCAGCGCCAGACTACCGAATGCCGTTCAAGCTAGCTGTGGATGCCAGTGACGTGGGAGCTGGAGCTGTGCTGTTCCAGGAAGACGAAAATGGACTGGACCATCCTGTAAGTTTCTTCTCCAAAAGGTTTGACAAACACCAGGTGAACTATTTCACTATAGAGAAGGAATCTTTGGCCATGGTACAAGCTCTGAAGCATTTTCAGATCTACATGAAATCGGCAGTGCATCAAGTGGTGGTCTTTACTGATCATAATCCACTTACCTTCATTCACAGAATGAAAGCCACCAACCAGAGAGTTTTGAGATGGAGTCTTCTTCTGCAAGAATTCCCAATTACCATTGAACATATCAAGGGCACATCCAATGTAATCGCTGATGCCCTGTCCCGAAGTTGAACGTTATGATAATGTGTTGACATTCTTGATTTCTGTTTTGTTTTTATATATTTTATTTGTATACCAGGGACTCAGAGACTCAGTGTGATTACTGGTAGTCACCTTATTACATGTGTTATAAATGCCCGGATGCGTCGGTTAACGCACTTTTTGTTTTAATGTAGTATATTTCCCTATTCCAAGAGTAGAGGAAATATCCTTTTTGAGGTGGGGGTGTGTGACGGAACATGCTCTTAATTTTGTTTTCGCCTGTGGCGATATATTGTTTTAGAGGGCCGTGTGCAGTTCCAATATGCACTTAAGCCCAGGTGGGCACTTTGTTACGTAATACCTCTGCGCGACGGTGGTCGAGCTGTACCCTCTAATACACACCCGGACCAGATGCGCAGGCCATGTGGCCAGTACTTACGTATTATACCTCTGCTAGTTCGGTACGTTCGGGGTATTGCTGGCAAACTAGTCGACGACCAGTCTAGGCTTCTAAGAAAAATATGCCGGCTTGGTCGCTGTGGAAATATCACTTGTAGGTATTCGGTACCGCCTTGTACCCCCAGGTGATATTCGGATTTTTGTAATAAATAGCTAGGATTTAGATTTATCGGGGAGAAACATATTGGAAGTTTCCAGGGAACGTTAGTCCGTTTGGACTTGGTAAATATTATTTCTGCTCTGTTGTATAACCTTGATGTGATTGATGTGACTTTAAATATTTTAATACTGTATTATACCAATATTATTTAGACTGTGCTGCCGGTAATCTGACGCAGTAAACTGTAGGCTCACTGTCTAAAATTATTAAAGCTTAGCCAGTCATCCTAGAGGACCTAGGTAAACTGTAGGTTATTGTCTTTATTGTGATAGGTACCAGTATTAATTCTGTATTACAAGGTTATTGAATGAGTAGTTAAGGGTTAATTAAAAATTAACCAGTTAGGAATAGAGTTGTAATTCCTTTATTACTTAAGTTCCCCTGGAAGCGTTTCTCAATTATCACACGTGTGGGTGTTGTGTCACGGTGAAGTGATTAGAATATTGTGTAAACTAGACACCTAGAGATTAACTAATTAAGTGATCAGTTCTGGGTTGTTATTATTTGTTGTTGTTAATTAACTACTGCGGCAGTACATTTGTCAGCGTAGGTTAATACAGATTCCAAAGTGTATTGTGTTTTTGTTGTGTTTTCTAGTGAACTAAACGTGCTATATTATATATACTTTATATAAGATCTTATCTCTGTTCATACCTAGAGACGAGCCACGCGGGTATAACTGCCTGTTACAGAGAGATCTAATAGATATACAGTTAGGAGAGGTATTTGGATAATCGTGTTTTATTCAGTTACGGGTATTATAGGATCCCCGTGACAACGATACTTGATGTACCAGTCGTGATACATTGGCTGGAACGAGAAATAGCCCAATAGGACAACCGACGGATCGATCCCAGAACGACTGCGCAGCAAGTTAGCACTTTACCACTGGGGTACATCCCACCCCTAGGTACAATTTTAGGACCGGGTTTGTACGCCTTTTAAAATGTGAATATTCCTAAGCCCTCTGACATAGTGAATACTAATATGACATAGTGAATACTAATATATGTAATTGCATTATTGGTCATGGGGTTGTAGCGAATTTGTCACAATAATGAATTTGACAGGGTTGGAAATGGATGTGGTAATCTAAAGCTGTACTAGTCAGGTGGTTAGATAATCAGTGTAAAACTTAAAACAAATTACTCGACTAGTAGATGTACATGTAAAGACCGAACCTGTCGGGATGGTCAGTCTACAAAATGTTTATAATGCAAACATAAAATAAGCTGACATGAGAACGTTTTAATTAACTTTTAAACCTTTTCATCAGTGTATTTTTTGCTTCTGTTTACCTCATTCTACAAAAACGGCCTTGCATTCTCTTTACGGTAGTTTGTCAAACAAGGTTTGACATTGCGTCACGTGACTCAAAATACAATACCCTACATGTTTTCAAATCAATGAGTTTTTTGTTGTGGTGTTGTTGTTACAGTTGTTGTTTGTGTGTGTGTGTGTGTGGGGGGGGGGGGGGTTGATTGTTGGCCATAACTCGTTTTTATTATTATTATTATTATTATCAGTAACAAGTGGGATAAAGTTGTTTTCAAGAATAAAATACTCCTAGGGACAAATTAAATGTTTATATGTTCTGGTAATATACTGTTGGGTGATTAAACAGGTCAATGGTCTGTGATAGTATGCCTTTAACATATAAGCGGAATCGAGCTAGAGCAATTGACCTATCGACCCCTACCCCCCCCCCCCCCCCCCCCCCCCCCCCCCCCCCCCCCCAAACAAACCAGACAAAAACCAAGCCAGCTAGCAACAATAAACAAAATATTAAAAAAGAGGTTATTATTATTATTATTATCTATGAGGTGAAGACAGTGGTACGGGACTTGTACATTACTCGCATAATATTACTGAATTAAGCTTACACCCCCACCCCCGAAAAAAAAAAAAAAAAAAAAAAAAAAAAAAAAAAAAATGAAACAAAAGTTAGTTTCCCCATTGAGCAGTTAATATTAAAATAACAACAACAATAATAAATAAATAAATAAACAAACCCATCAAACCAGTGTACTATATATCGAAATTATTATTATTAATATTATGAAACCCATTTTAACTGAGAAACAGTCCGGTTCTATGTTCCGCTCAGTTTATTATATTCCATCACTGCTGCAATGGCTGTTACCAACATAAACGTTCCTGCACAACAATAGTGAACATGTACAGTGTATGTAGTCACTTACTTCAATATCACTATATGTAGGTGTTCAGTTTGTAGTTTATAACTGAAAATCATACAGCATTACACAAAATATGTTGTAAAAACATACCAGAAAATAAACCGGTTACCAAACAAAAACTGATATCCGAAAGCTATTCCGACCTCTTGTTCGGACTATTCTGGAGAGTTGATATGCGGATTGCAATGAATAATATCGCGTTAAATTGAAATTTGTTTTGTTTAACGAACCAATAATCGGCTATTGGATATATCAGTCCTGGTTCACTTAATGGAAAGAGGAATACGTCAAAGGGCTTACAAACATATGTATACACACACACACACACATACTGAATACTAATATGACATAGTGAATACTAATATGACAGTGAGTATTAATATGACATTGAATACTAATATGACATAGTGAATACTAATATGACAGTGAGTATTAATATGACATATTGAATACTAATATGACAGTGAATACTAGTATGCTTAATATTTAAAGTAACTTATTTATTATTAAAGTTATTCCGTTTATATTATACATGTTTCTTTTCCATTGAGTATTTGGAATTAATAATTGTAAAAGGGTTTATCTTAAAATATGTATTTTATTTACTCTGTTTAAAAGAAGTTATTTTAACTTCAGGTTTACAGTAGTCTATAAGTGACGGTGGATATGGTTGAACGGAACATCTTAAACCTCACGGGTTTGGTAATATTATCTCATTTTATAGTATCAGCTAGTAGTAAAAGTACTTTTACTATAATTACATTTACCTATTTTGTCATTTTTATTGACCAGAATGTTATAAACATGATAATACAATGATATATATGTCAGTTATGGTAAGATTAATTCGTAACAGTTGAAATATGCATATACAGTTTAGATAGTCGTATGTCAGTAATGTTTTAGATAGTCGTATGTCAGTAATGTTTTAAAGGAATAATTGTATGTATTTCACATAATTTTTTACCTTAATGTATTTTTTTAATACATATAATAATAGTATGATTTTCAAATGAATTGTTGTAAATACGTGTATTTTCAGAATGATAATGGTTATACTGTATATTTATTATATATTGTTATTTATTATTGTAGAGATGGGTTTCGTCTCCGTGATCTGCAATAAACTGTGCAAAGCTTCATAACCAGTTGTTGTCATTTGTGTACCGAGCACCCTGTTACACTAATATGATATTGTGAATACTAATATGACATAGTACCACTATGACATAGTGAATACTAATATGGCATAGTGAGTACTAATATGACATAGTGAATACTAGTATCACATAGTGAATACTAATATTACATATTGAATACTAATATCACTCAGTGAGTACTAATATACCATAGTGAATACTAATATGACATAGTGCATACTAATATGACAGTGAATACTAGTATGACCGAGTGAATACTAATATGATATTTTGAATACTAATATGACAGTGAGATTTTAATATCTGTAATTGGCCATGTGGCCACAATAATGAATTTGACGTTGTGGAAAATGGACGTGGTAATCTCAAGCTGTATTAGTCAGGTGGTTAGATAATCAGTGTACGACTTGAAATAAATTACTCGACTAGTAGATGTACACATAAAGACCGAACCTGTCGGGATTGTTACTCTATAAAATGTTTATAAAGCAAACATAAAATTCGCCAACAACGGCCTTGCATTCTGATGACGGCAGTTTGACAAACAATTCTTGACACTGCGTCACCGGACTCAAAATACAATACCCTACATGTTTCCAAATCAATTGTGTGGGGCTTTTTGTGGCGGTGTTGTT
Organism: Gigantopelta aegis; assembly: GCF_016097555.1. Lineage (NCBI taxonomy): Eukaryota > Metazoa > Mollusca > Gastropoda > Neomphalida > Peltospiridae > Gigantopelta > Gigantopelta aegis. The sequence continues at coordinate 52,645,592 of NC_054710.1, forward strand.
GTTACTGTTGTTGTTGTTAGGGGGGTTGTTGGCCATACCTCGTTTTTTTTATCACTATCAAGCGTGATAAAGTTGTTTGAATAAAATACTTCTAGGGACAAATCAAATGTATATATATACATGTATATGTTCTAGTAATAAATTGTTGGGTGATTAAACAGGTCAATGGTCTGTGATAGTATTATGACTTTAACATATAAGCGGAATCGAGCTAGAGCAATTGATCTATCAACCCCAACTCCCACCCCCACCCCAAAAAAAAAAAAAAAAATAATAATAAAAGATACCCAAACTGGTCAGCAACAATAAAAGAAACAAAAAGAAAAAAGAAAAAACCAAACTGCTCTGAAAAAAAAAGAAAAAAAAGAAAGAAAGAACCAAACGCTGAAGAAGTAACAACCAAAGAAAAACATACAGAACAATACCTAGGCTTTACAAGTAACATATTGATACATTGTATTATTATTTGTATTATTATTATTAGTAGTAGTAGTAGTAGTAGTACTATCATTATCATTATTATTATCTGTGAGGTGAAGACAGGGGTACTGGACATGTACATGACTCACATAATATTGCTGAATTGAGCTTACCCTCCCCCCCCCCCCCCCCCACCCCACCCCACCCCAAAAAGAGTTAGTTTTCCCATAGAGCAGTTAATATAATAATAATAATAATTAACACAATAATAATAAATAAAATAAACCCAATAAAAGAGTACATTATATATCGAAATTATTACTATTATTATAAAATCCATTTCAACTCTTTAAGAAACAGTCCGGTTCCGTGTTCCGCTCAGTTTATTATATTCTATCACTGCTGCAATGGCCGTTAATGGGTCCAATGGACCAAATCAATTCCTATTGCCGATAATGTTAACGTTTACTAATAAAACTGATATGAGCAGCGTTTCAACACACCCAGGAAGTACAACAATAGAAAGTGTGGCACCTCACATCTAATCTAGCTGCAAAAAAATGGGGGGTCACGTATCATTTGAGAGATTTAATTTGTTTTTAATAGCAACCGTAATTTTTGCTATAAATTGCAGTTCCATTTTTGGGGGCTACCCCGCAATAGTTTCAACCTCTGGTATATACTGCATAACAAATAAAAGTGTATTTATTTATTGTCAATGGATAGTGCTAAGTCCGAATATCAGTTGGTGGAACACCACTAACTTGCGACTAAGCTTCGTTATTGTAAATAAATGTTTAACATGTTGCCGTAGTTAAAAATACCAAAATTCTCCCCTAACTTTTTTGTTTCATTTAAGTACTACTTGAGGCAAAGTATTGTCATACTAAATGAATCTACAAATGTCAAGCTTCGCTAACGCGGATGCATGCCACAGGACTTCACACTTTATTAACTGATACACAGTGGTGATCCTGGATTGAATGGGTACTACACTACTAGCATCTGTGAAAGTGTGACTAGCGCTCATTTCTTATACCTTGTCACTGTTGAATCACTGACCGACTGATACCAATTTTCAAAAAGGTTCAGACACATCACCATTGACTGAAGGGTGTTGGTTAAGTTTAAAACGGCAATTTTCAGTAAACATTTCATATAAAAATTTCATGTCTGTTTAAAATTAAAGTTGCCCCCACCCCCAATTTTTTTTTTCTTTTTTAAAGAATAATCCCTGGAATTTTCAGATACTATAAGTTGTAGAAGCATCACGAGGGGTATATGGCTTTTTATGTACCCTATGTGTGTTCTTTTACCCCGAGCCGAAGGCGAGGGGCTAAAAGAGCACACAGAGGGTACTTAAAAAGCCATATACCCCGAGACATGCTTCTACAACGAATTTATCTTGCCGACATGTTAAACCATATAGCCAAATAAACAAAATAACGCCAGATAATAATTGTTAACAATTTATTAACGGAGCCGTACCACGCGGACGCGAACGAAACCACTTGCCAGTGACGAAAAATAGTTCCATCGATAAACAAGTTTTTAACTTCAAATGTTTGTAATACGAAATTGTCTTGAACAGATATTAATAAATAAAAAAAATAAAAACTTTTTTTGATCAGAAATGTATGTAGTAAAAAAAATAAAAATATTTAAAAAACAACAAAAAACCCACAACTGTTGCTAATCGCACATTAATACAATAAAACCACGACCGTAATTAGGTGGCCGTAATTAGGTGGCCGAGTTCAACATTGCAGCTTTTAAAAGTATTGAAATAGTGTATTTTATAGTAAAAATAAAATTAATTATGTATACTTGATTGAGTATCAATGTTATTTATAATCTAATTATTGCTTTAGCATTAACTGGGGCGGCTGGAAACTGTTGGAAATTACAGACGGGGTATAAGAGAATTTGGCTCCGCCCACAGGGGGGATAAGGGATTTGTCCAACGGCAAACAACCAATGAGATTAAAGAATTTTACATGAAGGCGAGATAATATAATATAGGCCTATGTAATGTCCACTTCACTTGAACATTGTGTGTAATCCCTGATATTTTCAGTTAAACATAATACATGTGCCTGAAATTTTCAATAAAACATAATACCTGAAATATACTCAATTAATTATACATATTCTCAGTTTCATATAAATAAAGTTAACATTTAACACTATAAGAAAATCTTTTGTGAAACAAATAGCTATAATTAACAAACCAAATTCTGGACTTGTAATTAAGCACACTAACATAATGACATCAGCATTAGATCATTCAACTAGAGTAATATGTGTTGATCTACAATTTATGCTCAATCAGATCCAAGAAATCTTGATTTATGATGAAATATTTCCTTTCTTCATAAAAAAGAAAAAAATACAAAGATTAATTTTTGCATTAATTAGCAACTAATTGTACTGAACAACCCATAACAATAAGCAGAACATTATCAAAAAGAACACTTTTAGACTGATATTATTCAGGTTACAGATTCCACAAAGGAGGGGTGAGGGAGAAAAAACCCAGGATTCATATATTATGTCTCAGTCATTTAAACAACAATGTTTGCTTTTCCCCATCGCATTTTCCTCAAAGAAGAAACAAGGAGAGAATCAACATTCTAAAAACAAAATATCATAGGTGCAGTATCAGTGTTGTGCAATATTTTGCTATTTTTACATTAATCTGTAACAAACAACTGCAAATTAACCAACCCATGTAAAAAACCCATTGATTTACCTACCTACAATATAATATTCTACAACTCTTAAAGGAAGGGACAATTAAGGCATTTGGCCTGGTATGCATAGTCAACGATATATAATGCACATTATTTCTTAATATCAACAAGTATAATGGTATAGTTAATTAATAAAACGGCTATTATATATAACGGGTGCAGCCATTTTGTTCCATCCCAGTGAATACGCCCTCTGGAGAGCTGGTGGTTAAATAATACCTAACGTGTCACCTCAGGAATTAGTCTTCAAACTGAAGAAACAAAACATACCTGATTTTTGCGAATGCATCGCAATGTTTTGTAATATCATCCATCCTAGTAAGCCAGCAACAAGTATATATAATTTTTCAATACAAAATAAACCACCATTGTCAAAGTGTTCAAATAACAGTATTATGTTTTGTACATAAATTAACCCACATACTGAAATAATAATCAGTGTTTTCTTGGTTAATTGGTCTTTTCTTTCCGTGGCCTGTACCTGTGGTTCCTAATTGGCAGGTGTATATTTAGACGGTCCCCAGACTCTGTGTCTAGACACACTAAAAAGATCACAGGGTATTGTGTGATAAACACGCAGACACCCCTCAAATCCTAATGGACATTATCAGCCAATCCTGCTTTATCACTGTAAGTAATTCTGTAAAACCCTTGATTAAGTAGATTTTCCCATCTAAAATCACAAAACTACCAATATACTGAATGGGTTTAACCATTCTATCACAAAGTAGATAAAGTATACCAAAAATCTACAAAAGCGTGCATGATAATATATGATGGGAAATATTTACTATATGCTACTGTCTGCTAAGTCACCTTCAATTATAGCAAATAGGTAGAAATGTCATTTTGTCGGGGTTAATGCTAGCATGTTACTACAGTCAAACCCCTCAAAACTGGACCCTCTGTAAACCAGACATTTTTCATGGTACCATTTTAGATATTAGATATCAGTACAGAACAGAACTCATCTTTACTGGATTCCCCTTAAAACCACACATTTTACTTGGTTCCATTTGTGTCTAGTTTAGAGGGGTTTCACTGTATTGATGTGTCTCTTACATTATTGTGTATAGCACATAATGGTGTAAACTATTTAAAGTGTAGTCCTGAAATATTGGCTGTAAGTGTGATGCAAATTTTGGACATTTAGTAACAGCTAGTGGACAACATAACTTAGTGGACAGTACAAAAGGGTCATTCTGTGTCAAATCACCCAATGGGTTAAACCCAACCGTCTCAGATTTTTATGAAACTTGGTATACTTGTTGATTGGGATCCCACAACACCGAAATTTTAGGCCAATTGAACCAGTGGTGTGGGAGATACGGCCCCCCAAAGTTTGAGATTTTCGGCCAAAATGGGCGTGGTCGCCAACCTTTGAACCCTTATATCTCAGGAACAAGTATATATTGGTATTGTTGGAAAGACAATTTGACAAGGATTCCAAATCTGCCATTATTGTTCAGATTGGAGAATGTTGGGGTACACTGACCGTTTGACCTTTGTTATGACCTTGAAATTGACCATGTGGATCACGTGACCTTGAAATGAGCGTTCTTGTAATTTAATCTCCCACATGTTAACTAAAACATATAAAAGTTTCAGAGGTGTAATCTTTTTTGTTTAGCCACAATATAGATTTTTAAAATGCATACCTGCACGGATGATTGATACAATGCATTACAATGTACATTTTCTACATGTATAGACTTCTCTGAGACCAAAAACTCATCTTTGGAGTCAAAATCCACCTGACATGTCTGAAGGAATGCCTGAAGGATATGAAAAGATGCCAAATGGCATGAGAGATTCTACACAATCAGGCCCAAAGGGTTAACAGGAAGTGTGGCTTCAGGCATGTCAGGTACTCCTTGAAATCCCCTGGGGAAATCCCCATTGAGCACATGGCAATTAGAAGTTTAAGACAAAGAACTTTCTTGATCTGCATTTCTTTGACAATCTGAAGGTTTCAAGTTGGACACTATGTCAGATGTTGATATGTAAGTATTATGTTTTCTTCATAAAACCTATTGTCATTTTGTCATGTCATATTGCCTTGCCAGTGGTTTTGAACAAGGTTTCAATCAACTACAGTACAACCCAGTCTGAAACCAGGCTTCATCCAGTGATGTACTACATACTCTCGAGTGCCTAATAAACATAGGGGCTGAATAAGCATAGGGTCTGGAAATTTTTCTAAAATCAATTAAAAGTAGGGTGCTGAATTAGCATAGGGTGTGGAATTTTGTTTAAAAACCAATAAGAGTAGAGTGCGGAATTAGCATAGGGTCTGGAAATTTAGCTAAATTGTAAAAATTGACTAGCAATGAAAACAGAATTTGGTTTCACGTAAAAATAAAAATAAGTGTTTTGGAAATAACAAAAATATACTATTGTTATTTAATTTAGAAAACAAGCGGCTCAGAAATAAATAACTTGTAGTAAATTCCATAGTATGAACAAATGTGTTCACTATAAATATGTTTCTATTATCTAACTGTTACAACTGTGTTATTGTCACACACAATTAATTAAAACTGTGTGTTTGTACGTTTAAATGAAATTATGATAATTAATGTGAGGCGAGATTGCAGCTTTGAAAAAAAAATTCCAAAAGTTCCAGGCTTGAAAACCGAAACAATCAGGGTGGGTGACAGCTCGCTAGATTCATCTCCTATATTTAACACATGGTTAATTATAACAAGACGTAATTTCCTCAACTTAATTTTTACCTGTAACATTCTTTATTTTTAAAGCATAGGTGGGGACACTTATGATGCCAGGGGCTGGCATGCATAAATCTCAGCTGAAGATTCACAAACAACTGGTCATCGGCCATGCCAGCTGTTAGCGGAACGCGCCGGAACTGGAACGTGGTTAGGGAATGTAACTCTGCCTAATTTTTCTCGCAAATTTCTAATAGACTCTATTTGAGAGTGAAAATAAAAAGGTTGAGTGGAATTTGCAATTAAAATGAGTGGAATTTGTAATGTAAAAAAAATAATATATATATATGAAAAGAGGAAAGAATGTAGATAAAGTTTGGGCCAGTTCGCCTTATCCTAAAGGAACTGTACTTTATCTACTCTAGTATACATAGATTAAAAAGTCATATTTACCTTTAAGAATTCGGTACTCCCGTCTTCAATGTTTGGTGAAAAGATGAAGTGTTGAAGTGTAATTAATTAATTTATATAATAAAGTGCTTGCATGAACTGTTGCATCGATTTACAGGCGAGCACTCAATCGAATGCATCCTTGGAATTTACCCAACCGAATAAAACCGAATCGAGCCGAGCGATAAAAACAAAATGGCAGCCAACAATGTTCGGAAACGTGTGTTTACATTTTGTCGTAACATACTTTGTTGTGCCTTAATGGTTCAAATGATCAATTAAACATAAAAACAATGTATGTATATTAATAAATAAATAAATAAATGTATTATTTGACCACAAAAGTTGGCATTTTATTTGACAACTCGGAAAATTGTAAATTCCGCGATTCCGTGATCGCGGAAAATCGGTACCATTTGATAAATTAAGAATTGTAATAAGCGTTGGGTGCCGAATTAGCGTAGGGGGGTAAATTTTTTAAAGATGTAATTAAACGTAGGGTGCTAAATAATCGTAGACACCAAAATTTTTTCACAAATTTAATAAACGTAGGTGTACGTTTATTTGGCACTCGAGAGTATGTATTTGTACACCCAGTCACAGAGTGTGAACAAGGTCTACCTTGACATTGATTAACTGATTTATACTTGAAAAGTTTGACCCAAATGCCCAAGGTTTGTGGGCCTTTGGCAATGATACATGTACTCTGCTGCCATTTTAGTTTTCTGACCTGCTTAACTTTACTGAAAGGGTTTCAGGGCTAGATTTAATATTTAGGAAAGCATTGACTTTGTCCTGCAAGGTGATTTTGTGGAAAATTTCTCGTACGTTGTTCAGGATGAGATTCAGAGTTTCCACTGGGAAAATAAACAGGCTACCTTACATCCTTTTGTGGCATACTGCAGATCAATATAATTAAAATTAGCTCCACTATTACATGTGGATCTAAAGACAGCCAGTTGGAGCTCATGTCCACCAATCAAAACCTTACTTGCAGAATCCTGCCAGTGATTTAAAACTAACAACACTGCCAATGTCCAGGTAACATTTCGTCTGTAAATAATAATTTAAATATTGACCAATCACACTTCGTCTTTTATAACGTTATTTGGGAGCATACAAATTCTAAAAATATCGGGCGAGTCTATTTTAGTGGCCGCAGTACAGCGAACCATACCAATACGTACAGGGTGGGTTATCAGTCTTCACATTCCCAGTCTGGAGCTCCACGCAGTAAGACGTGTTTGTTTCGCTTGTGCACACTGCACGTGCTTTCGTGTGCTCGACTTGGGGGTCCTTCATTTCGTTGTTTTTGTCAGCGAAATGAAGTTTTCTACTGGGATGTATGCGGCCATTGGAACTGATTGAACGCTGGAACGCTTCTCGTTTCGACAGTCTGCACCACCAGGTTGGATTCTTTTTCAGCGAGATTCCTCGCCTCCACGTCATTTCTCCGTCTGACTATGTTGACTTGTTTTTTCGTGACTCGTATGACGACCATTCTGCAGAACGCCACGGTTGTTCGCGTTTAGTCTCTACATGTCCGAGCCTGTCCTACCAGCACTGGAAGATTGACCGCCCCACTCTAAGAAGAAATAGGAAGCGGGGTCGGCCCCTACTACTCTTTTTCTAGACTTTACATTGCTTTATAATGATACCATCTCGTATCCTCCGGAGTCGGGCCCGTCCGCACCACTATACCAACCCATGACGACTGGACTATACCCTAGTCTGATACTCTACTCGTTCAGACGGATCCGGCTTCTCAAGATCTGTATTTCAGCACAGCACTACACCTTCAACGTCTATCGACTGTCAATCTAGGGGTTTTCTTGACGGGATGCAACCCATCTCGTCCCTTTAAGCTGTGCACCCAAACGGCCTTAACGAGGCCACTCGCGTGGACATATCGATCGGACTTTAAACGTTTAGATCTGCGTTCAAAATTTTATGTCGAAATTACTTCTTTTTTGTAATATTATTAAATAGTCCGATCCTCTCTTCTTTCTCTTATTTAATTTTGGACTGTCCTTCTAAAATGCTCCAAATTATATAAATATTCGGCCGAGCAGTCAATTCTTTTTTATTTTTGGCTTGTAACCTTTTTCTTTTTTTATTTATTCTATTAACGTTTTTACTAATTGCTATTTTCAAAATTCTGCCCATTTTCAACACCCCCCCCCCCCCCCCCCCCATCCCGAGTCAGGCCACCGATCTTATCGGAGGTCGGACTCGGGATGGGCGTGTTCGAAACCCTAGTGGTATATGGGCACGTTAAACTAGTTATCATCATCATCATCAGTCTTCAATTTTACATTAAAAATTATTTATTTATTTATAAAATAAAAAAAAACTAAATCAGTCTTCAGTTTTACATTACAAATTATTTATTTTATAAAATAAAACATGTTTTAAGGCATTCGTAATTCACACGAAACATGTCGTATACCCTCAGGATAATTCGGAATGTTTTCAAATTATTTTTAAATCACTGGCAGGATTCTGCAAGTAAGGTTTTGATTGGTGGACATGAGCTCCAACTGGCTGTCTTTAGATCCACATGTAATAGTGGAGCTAATTTTAATTAGATTGACTGCAGATTGGCTGATGGAACCCTCGAACACTGTAACATTTGTGTAGTGAGTGACACTAGGAAGCACTCAACTGTAACTGTGTATGCTTTCTTGAGTGTTGTTATTCCATACCTTCAGACCGAGTTTCCTCATGTGAAAATGATCCATTATTTCACTGACGGCTGTGCTGGACAGTATAAATATAAGAACAATTTTATTAACTTGTGCCATCATGAAGAGGACTTTGGGTTGGAAGGTGAATGGAACTTTTTTGCGACAAGCCACGGCAAAAGTGCCTGTGATGGAACTGGGGGGACGGTGAAGAGGTTGCTGACAAAGGCCAGTTTGCAGTGTCCCTACACAGACCCAATCCTGACCAGGGAGGCTGTCATGGACTTATTCATCCAGAGTATTCCAGGTATTCACTTTTTCAACATCACACCAAAACACATAGCAAAGCATGAGTTAGAACTACAAGGGAGGTTTCAAGTGGCTAAAACGGTCAAGAGAACACAGCAATTTCACCGGTTAGTTCCAGTGTCTAAGTCAAAGATGCATGCCTACAAGCCTGCAGAGTGACCCACCAGAACTAGTATCTGTCCAGGATTCTGAGGATGATATGACAGAGTTACCAGAGGAGCCTCCCATTGAAGCCAAGAAGCAAAACTATGTTTGTTGTCTGTATGACAATGAGGCATGGGTTGGGCTAGTTGAGGACATTTCAGAAGAGCATGGAGACTTCTTCATTCGTTTCATGCAGCCCCACGGACCTTCTAAGTTATTTCACTGGCCAAACGAAGAAGACACTTGTTGGATTAGTGAAGGGAACATCTTCTGTGTCATTGATACACCTTCTATTGCATCTTCTCGACGGATAAAAAGGATGATGCTAGAATTACAAGACTATGGGGGAAGTGGGTGACCGAATGATTCTGTGACTGCTGAACTGGTGAGAAGGCAATGAAGGAAGTAGTCTGATATCATATGATCATAGCATGTAGGCCTACAATGTATTACTCAGTGTTCAAGAGAGACGGTGATTCCTAGCATCAGGAATTGGTCATTCGGGTTTACTTCAGTATAGCTAATCAGACGATAATGGCAGAAAAGGTGTTATTTTCATGGACATGCAATTTTTGAATGTGTATTGCTGCTAAACAAAGAATATTACACCTCTGAAACTTTTATATGTTTTAGTTAACATGTGGGAGATTAAATTACAAGAAAGGTCATTTCAAGGTCACGTGATCCACACAGTCAATTTCAAGGTCATAACAAAGGTCAAACGGTCAGTGTACCCCAACATTCTCCAATCTGAACAATAATGGCAGATTTGGAAACCATGTCAAATTGTCTTTCCAACAATACCAATTTTACGAAGATTGGCCCAGTAGTTCCTGAGATATGAGGGTTAAAGGTTGGCGGCCACGCCCATTTTGGCCGAAAATCTGAAACTTTGGGGGGCAGTATCTCCCACACCACTGGTTCAATTGACCTAAAAATCTGAGATGGTCGGGTTTAAAATATCAGGGTTTTTTGGTGATTTGACACGGAATGGACCCAAAATACATAATTGTGTAAGGCAAAAAAAAAAAAAAAAATAGGTGTGTTTCCGGTCGACCGACCGTCCCTAGTTTTACCCCCCCCCCCCCCCCCCCGACCCTAATTTTTTTTCTCTCTTAAACTGAAAAAAAAAAAAAAAAAAAAAAAAAAAATAAAAAAAGAAGTAAAAATAAAAGAGGACAACATCACCAAACAAGTATTTCCTTCCTTGCACATTGTTTACATACTATTATACGATACTTTTTGCACATGTAATTCCCTTCCGAAAAACATCGAGAAATTATGGAAAAGTTTTTGTAATAGAGTTCCTTCCCCTGATTAGCTACCACCGAACAGCTTGGTCGGTCACGGAAGTAACCGAATGTACGAACATAGCCTTGGTACAGGTTATTTCGATTAAATATAATAGTATCAATTCAGCTTAATTCTCGTCTTCACTTAAATCAACAGGTCTTATTATTAATGCATCTCAAATGTTTGCATAAAGTATTTAAATTAAGAACAACGAAAAATTAATACAAATGTCCCATAATTTAAGGAAATACACAAACAGTGCATATCAATACTACTACTACTACTACAACGACGACAACAATAATGATAATGATGATAAATAATAATAATAATAATAATAATAATTAGTATTAGTATTAGTATTATTATGATAGTATTCTATTTAAAAAAAAAACAAAAAACAAAAAAAACCTACCTACCTACCCTAATTTTGGGGGGGATTCAATCGGAAACACACTTTTTTTTTTTTTTTGCCTAATCACATTGAATTATACTGTAAATGATAGTTACTAATGGCAACATACTTCTTATCAGTTATTTTAATAAACACAGGTAAAAAGAATTGTGGTTTGAATCTAATAGTATGTTTTGTGTTTTTAGTGGAATTTTATAAATAGCTACTAATAGGTTGATTACAAACTATAGTGGCATTCCAGACATCAGGATAATGATAGAAATACTAAAACATCAGCTATAAATAAAGACGTTCTCTGTGAACAATATCTAGTACAAAAGCGTCTTACACATATACAGTACTATATGCAAAAGCATTTCACAAGGTCAATATTTAAAGTGCCAAAACCTTAAAATTAAAGTGAGCATTGAATTCTGCTGTCTGCCATTGGTGAAATATGAGTGTACATGTATTAATTTCTGTGGTCATAATTATGTTGATTATAAGAATGGATGTAGCAACTGTATGCACAGTGGCTTGGTAGTGTGTATTGAATCTGATTTCTCTGACTATATGTCACAATTACGACATCCAGTTTGGATGAATTAAATAAATAAAAAACAAACTAACTTTAACAAACTACATCTACAAATAGTACAACCAACACTAAACTATTTATGGATCTTAATGTGTATAACCCCCAGGGTCCCATTCAATTTGTACTTCAAACACTGATACAAATGAAAGAAATTTGTGCTTATTTGCCATATCTGACCGAATGCCTCGACAATTCTGCAGTGAGCAATAGTCACCCTTTATTATGAGACATACCATTATGGTTTATCACTGTGAGACGAGATAAAAATAGGTCATGTTGTAATTGTATCAGTGGAGAAATGTTTTATTGAAAATGACTATTTGGGTCTGACTATTCTGGTCATAATCTGTAATAGTGGAGGTCTAAGTACCTGACAATTTTTATTAAAAAATAATAAGGAAATATTCCAATCTATTTAGTAACTGTCTTTACAATGGGATGGTCTTGTACCCAGGGTGGTCATTAGCTGGAGGGAGAGTAACTGTTTACTGTCTTAAGATATCGACTTTATCCTGCAAAGAACAGCATTTGCCATTTAACCTGAGCATAATAAAGCTGATATCTTAAGGCAGTCATTTTATTTATCATGCAATTCAACTAGTACTTAGAGAATTATATTTATTCCAGATTTTGGACAAAGTGAGAACCATTAATCTAGTGAAGCTTTCACAGTATGATACTAGATACATGATGTCAGTCTTGGTAAAATGCTAGCTACATTTTCTCTCATTTAAAAAGCTGTTGTAAATTCTAATTCATAAATAGTTTTTATGTTCATCACAATGCAAACAATATTTATATTCACTACTGAAATGAATAGGACTGTTTACAGATTTGCTAATAGTAATGTCTGTTATTTTAGTCAAATAGACTGTTGTCTTGCCATGTAAGATCAACACATCTCTTCATGACACATTTAATAACTAAAACTGTTCTAAAGCCAAAATATAAATTATAACAGAATACTGGTGAGGTACATGATACACCCATCAAGAATTTGATGGAAAACCATATCTATATTAATGAATGTTACGGGTACGATTCAGTTCTAATTATAAATGTGAAATTTTGGTAATGGGACGGATGAACAGTTTTGGACCAACCACCATCCCAAGTGATTCCTACATGTGATTTGATGGTCCTGTATGCAAGATACGATGTGGATAAAGACTTACAGTTTTGGACACACCACCATCCCAAGATGTTCCTACATTTTTATATATTTATATGAAACTTCAATAAATTTAATAAGTATGTCATATACTAGTGTTGTCCACGACTTATAATATGGTCTGGACAAGGATTTACTATTATGTGCAGTACACTGAAAAGTAGGTCACAGTGACCTAGTAATAGTATGCAACATACCGCCATCCCAAGTTGTTCCTATGTGTGAGGTTTGATGGTCCTGTATGCAAGATATGGTCCGGACAATAAAAGGTTAACAGATGGACAGACAATGCCATACCATAATACTCATCATCGTAGGTGGGTGTATAAAAATGAACTTGTGAAATTAACACATATGAATATAAACAAGGGCATAATTTAACACTAAAACATGGGCCCATTGGGCTATTTTTCACTCCAGCCAGTGCACCATGACTGGTACATCAAATGCTGTGGTATGTGCTATCCTGTTTATGGGATGGTGCATATGAAAGATCCCTTGCTGCTAATCTGAAAGAGTAGCCCATGAAGTGGTGACAGTGGGTTTCCTCCCTAAATATCTGTGGTCCTTAACCATATGTCTGACGTCATATAACCGTAAATAAAATGTGTTGAGTGCATTGCTAAATGAACCATTTCCTTCCTTCAGGACGTGTAGGATTTTTATAAAATCCACTAGCCATTAGATCAGTGATTTAAAAAATTTACTAGCCACGATTAAAAATTCACTAGCCCTACTTTACTAAATTTTACTAAATAACAGTAATAATCAGATATGTCACCTAAAGAGGGAGATAGAGCTTAAAAACACAAACATTGAGGGGTTGGTGTAGGTGCAGGATATTCATATTTACAATTGACTTTACTGCAACATTTGATTTCACTAGCCGTCAGGCATGGCAATAGTAGTTATTTACTAGCCCAACTTTGAATATCACTAGCCATGGGAGTGGGGCTACCATAGGCCTGCTTCGTTTCTTCAACAATAAAAACATGCAATATTTTCCTCAAAACAGTATTTTAATCCACTCATAAGTCAACCCACCAAGTTACAAAATAATATTTTGATAAAAATATAGTCTGAAATTCACGAATTGAGTTAGCCCGAGTACTCTGACTGTAAGAGAGCTAGACAGATATTTGGACATACATACGCTCTCATTACAGTCAGAGACCAACCTATGTATATTTTTGGCAATTCCTGACTACCAAACGGTAGGCAAAGATTCCCGCTCTAATACCACAACAATCCTATGTTTGACGTCAAATACCTTTACATCGATCATTTTCGAGTTAACTGATACAAAAAAATCCACATATTAATCACTAATACACATACTACAGAAAGAAACCCGACAGCACCCACATTCAGCTACGCTTCGTGACACTCCGTCGCAACAATTACAAAGCTTCCCTGAAAGTTTCAATAGAATCTATCTAAAATTAAAAAAGTTATAACACTTTCTGTATTAAAAGTTACCGGTAATTAATCGAAAAGGTCACAACTTTTCTTTTGTTTTAGTAGTAAAACAAAGCCAAAAAATGGGCATGGCGCCACATCTTGAAAATTTCATAACTTTTTTAATATTGAACCTAGAACGAAAATTAAAACTGCATTTTAAAGCATTTTCTGGGCTCTGTAGAATGATAATTGATTATCTCTATCTTTGTTGGTTAAATTTGTTTGTCACGTACCTAAACATAGGGATTGCAGAATAAATAGAGGTTATTACTACAATGCTACTCCAGCAGCGAGGGTGTACGTACAGACTGGAACTGCTCACAATAGCCGCTTCGATCGAAAATATTTCAAAAGGATTTTTTTATCTGCCCACTGGATGCAAGAAACGCCCGAATAACTCAAATAAATCACCCAGGATAGAAAGAGAAGACGATAAATGATTGTTACATTGGGTTTATAAGGTCGTTGAAAGACTTTAAAGCTCTGAAAATCGTCTTGGATTATGACCATTCGAGAGCAACAGATCGTCATAGTTCACCAAGGTAAACATCTACGGTCCTTTTTTTTTAACATTTTGACATTTATTGGACCCGATGTTTACAACTTGAACAGCAAAAACAAGCGTGCAGTTTCCGCCCAGATTTCAGGCGGAATCGATACAACCATGGAATTAATTATTTCGTGGCGAAATATGAGATGTACCAATAAATATAAACACTTACTGTATAAAGAAAACTTCCCGAGTCACGTTTTACGCATAAATAGACAGTTTGTCCAAATAGTAATCCTGCATTATTCCAATTTTCAGTTACGAACAAAATCTCGAATATTCCCGCCGGCCATTGTGAGCATATTTAAAATGTGATTGAAAACTGTTGGTGGAATTGGATTATTTTTATTATTATTCGTCTCGGGTTCACGAGTTTATTCGACGATATTTAATGGAATATCACGTTTAATAATAATAAATAAATAAACTTAATTAATGAATAATATTTTTTACAAATCAATTAATTGATAATAAATTAATAATAACAATTAAATTTAACTGAATAAAACCCCTAAAATAACTAATGACCAGTAGGCCTAATTATAGCTAAAAAAAAGAAATGAAATTAAAACAAAAAATAAGAGAAAAACCTTTGAAACACATGTAATAATAATATTTAAAAACAATTACTAAAGGAAATAATAATTTTGGAAAAAATAAATAAATGAAGGCCTTAAAATAAGTAATGACCTGTACTAACAATCATTATTTTTTTAATAATAATAAAAAAGAATAATACACCCCAAAACTTTAATGTGATAATATTATTAACAATGCATATAATGCAACCCACACAAAGCACATATGTAGAAACAAAAATAACAAAATAAATAAATTTAATAATCAATTCCATTCAGTTCCGCAATATTTCTTTTTACTGGGTGTACGTAAAATGCTTGATACGAATAATTCTCGTTCCGCAAAATTTTCATTCCGCATTTTCGATGTGCCAGGATAAAAATAGCTTTCAAAAGTTTAAATGTGTCATCTTCAAACATCTAATCCTGGAAAGGTTACCAAAGGTATTGTACTTAATATTTTTGTCTAAAATTTATTAAAATATGTTGTTGTACGTGTTGAGGCTCTTAAATAAAGCACATATGCCTGATTTTAATAAATCGTGATTGCAAATGGAAAATTCGATCCAATGGATAAACGTTACGGCACAGCAATAAACATCACAATAATAAATATCGTGCCGGAGACGTTTATCTTGATGAACTACAGATCGTCAAAGCCGGCTTACCAGACAATTTCGATCGTCGTTTATTATTTTGATCGTAAAATCACCTTTTTTGGCAATATTTTCACATAGTTTTTGATCTAATCATTCCTACATTTGTTATTTCTTTGATAATAGTCTTGACTTGTGTTTATATCGAGTACTAGTTCATCAAGATAAACGTCTCCGGCACGATATTTATTATTGTGATGTTTATTGCTGTGCCGTAACGTTTATCCATTGGATCGAATTTTCCATTTGCAATCACGATTTAATAAAATCAGGCATATGTGCTTTATTTAAGAGCCTCAACACGTACAACAACATATTTTAATAAATTTTAGACAAAAATATTAAGTACAATACCTTTGGTAACCTTTCCAGGATTAGATGTTTGAAGATGACACATTTAAACATTTGAAAACTATTTTTATCCTGGCACATCGAAAATGCGGAATGAAAATTTTGCGGAACGAGAATTATTCGTATCAAGCATTTTACGTAAAAAGAAATATTGCGGAACTGAATGGAATTGATTATTAAATTTATTTATTTTGTTATTTTTGTTTCTACATATGTGCTTTGTGTGGGTTGCATTATATGCATTGTTAATAATATTATCACATTAAAGTTTTGGGGTGTATTATTCTTTTTTATTATTATTAAAAAAATAATGATTGTTAGTACAGGTCATTACTTATTTTAAGGCCTTCATTTATTTACTTTTTTCCAAAATTATTATTTCCTTTAGTAATTGTTTTTAAATATTATTATTACAGGCCATTGCTTACATGTGTTTCAAAGGTTTTTTTCTTCTTTTTTTCTCTTCTTTTTTGTTTTAATTTCATTTCTTTTTTTTAGCTATAATTACTGGTCATTAGTTATTTTAGGAGTTTTATTCAGTTAAATTTAATTGTTATTATTAATTTATTATCAATTAATTGATTTTTTAAACAATATTATTCATTAATTAAGTTTATTTATTTATTATTATAAAACGTGATATTCCATTAAATATCGTGGAATAAACTCGTGAACCCGAGACGAATAATAATAAAAATAATCCGATTCCACCAACAGTTTTCAATCACATTTTAAATATGCTCACAATGGCCGGCGGGAATATTCGAGATTTTGTTCGTAACTGAAAATTGGATTAATGCAGGATTACTATTTGGACAAACTGTCTATTTATGCGTAAAACGTGACTCGGGAAGTTTTCTTTATACAGTAAGTGTTTATATTTATTGGTACATCTCATATTTCGCCACGAAATAATTAATTCCATGGTTGTATCGATTCCGCCTGAAATCTGGGCGGAAACTGCACGCTTGTTTTGGCTGTTCAAGTTGTAAACATCGGGTCCAATAAATGTCAAAATGTTAAAAAAACGGACCGTAGATGTTTACCTTGGTGAACTAATCGAGTACTTACCACTTATTTTGAAATTTTCAACAAACGTTGTCCGCACTGGCGTTCCTCGTGTTTACTTCCGAGTCCACACTCACAGCTAGCCTCGGAATAAACATCACAATAATAAATATCGTGCCGGAGACGTTTATCTTGATGAACTACAGATCGTCAAAGCCGGCTTACCAGACAATTTCGATCGTCGTTTATCATTTTGATCGTAAAATCACCTTTTTTGGCAATATTTTCACATAGTTTTTGATCTAATCATTCCTACATTTGTTATTTCTTTGATAATAGTCTTGACTTGTGTTTATATCGAGTACTTACCACTTATTTTGAAATTTTCAACAAACGTTGTCCGCACTGGCGTTCCTCGTGTTTACTTCCGAGTCCACACTCACAGCTAGCCTCGGAAAACGGCCTGCGCATGCGCGCCCTATTCGTATTCGAGTTACAAATATGTTTAATCTGAAAAAAATTAAATTCTCTGAGCTGATTTTGTGAGTCAAAATTGTGAAATTTTGTCGTTTATGAAGGAATTTATTATATTTTGAGGTCGGAAAGTATGGATTGTTTTATACGTATAGACGCTTTCCAGACGGTTCGTCCACTGGACAATTCGTCCACCGGACGGTTCGTCCACGGACGATTCGTCCACTCACCTCGGACAATTCGTCCACTCGATGAGTGCATTTTTTTCAAACATATTAATAGTTATTTCTTTGACATTGTAATCGTTTCTTAACATTATTTTGTGGTATACTATAACCAAAAAAGTAAAATAGAGTTAGAATTCAACATTAATATCCAGTTTTTATTAACTGTTTGTACAATCTAATTAAAATTAGCTCCACTATAGGGGATGCCATATGTTTACGGAAATGACGTCACGATTTCTTGATGCGCGCGCACTGGTAGGCAGAAGTTAACAATGGCGTGTACTAACAAAGCGAGCGAGTCTAGCGTGAATGGAAAAGAATGGTCCGATTATGTGCTGAAGTTGTCCCCCGAGGCAAGAGATCGGTATGAATCAAAACTATTGTATGCAGATGATTCGCGGACTCTTCCTGACCCGTATAATTTGTCGGTTGGATGGGTAGAAGAGCCATCAAAGTGGCCAGACATAACATACACGGACATTTATTTTTATTTGATTGAGACACCAGGACAATTCACCCACGAATCCTTGAAGGCCTATAAATCTCTTAGTGCATATAATTATGTTATCAGCGGAAATGTCCACCCAATTTAGTACAACAACATTGACGACAATTCCATGTTTTGTTTTCTAAAGACGAAAGTGATACCATCACAACGCCTACGAGAAAAGCCCCACCAGCCATGGGTTTGCGTCGACAAACAACAGGGGACAGTTCGTTGTGCTCACTGCACGTGTATGGCAGGGTATGTATAACAGATTTGGTATAAAATTAACAAATTAATTAATAGTGGAAAAGTTTATTGCAAAAGAGATCATGAACCAACTCACTAGTAAAGTCACAGTAGACCGAATATTTATCTTTTCTGTCTGTGACTGTATTATGTATATAAGTATTTTACATATCTATATTCATTTTGTCATATTTGGATATTTTAATTTTATTTAAATTTTTCCTCGCCTGTAAAAGGCAAATAAAAAATAATATTAAATATCCAAATAAAAAAAAAAAGAATATAGATCTATATGTAAAATACTTTTACAAACAGATTAATAATTAAAGTTTGTTTGTTTTATTTAACGATACCACTGGACCACATTGGTTTTTACCTTATGATTGACGTCAATTTACATTCAGAAATATTTGGTCTAAAGGCACAGTGGTTACACAAATTAAGAATTGTATATTTTACTATTTATAATTTGTATGATCAAAAGGGTATATATCCTAAATAACGTAATGATATATTTTTACAATTTATTAAATGACCATTAATTTTGTGTATGTATATATATATATATATATATATTTAGTGCTATTAATTTGTGAATTTAGCAATAGTATTTATTGTAGTTCCAGTTTCTACCATGACATATATATATATATATATTTATAGTTAAGAGAATATATTGATATTATAGATCTGAACTATTAATGTCAATTCTGATTATTCTTTTCAGACTTGGAGAAGTGTGTAGCCATATTGCTGCCCTACTTTTTAAAGTGGATGTTGCTGTCAAAGCCGGATTGACTGAGAAAGCATGCACAAGTGAAGCATGCAAATGGAATTCAACTTACAGAAAGGAGGCAAGTATATTTCATGATGCTAAATATAAAAATTACAAATTAAAACAAAAGTATTATAAACATCTATTAACGATATATGGGCAAACTCAACTGGACAACATGCTATTGATTAAATAATAAGTATAGCACACAACATTGGTTAGTTTTATGCAAGACTTAAAATTTTATATGGAAGAAAGTAACTTCACTTTTGTGTTTCAGGCCAATTCTGCAACTGGAAATATATTGCATGGGTTTTTTTATGTTTGATATGCTTAAATTTTATGTTGCTAATATGTCACACATATGGACTTCGCTAAATTGTAAGGTTGCTAATATTTTATGATTTATAGTATTCCATTATTACATACTCAAATACAATATGTAACTTTTTGTGATAATTAAATTTATACTAAATTGTGATCTATTTATTACAGCTGGTACTCACAACTATATGTGAATCACCCACAGCATTTGGGAAAAAGAGAAAAAACTCTGTTGAAACAGTTACAGCACATGGAAATGGACCGCTTCCTGAATCTGAAGTGATGCAATCCCTGAAGGAGGTTTGTCCAAGTGCTGTGTTTTTTAAACACATTCCACCAATAGATGAAGAATCTACTGATTCTGCAGATGAGGATGAAGACACATGCATTTATTCCTTTCCTCCTTTATTGACAGGCATAACGTGTTTAAAAGAGTGGGAGAATTACAAGTGTGAGCCAGTACAAGTACATAAATTGGAACAAGTAACCAAAAACCAAGCTGTTAGCCCGTTGTGGTTTAATCACAGAAAAGGTCGAATCACAGGAACAAAGGCCCATGATGTGTTGGTACGGAGAGCGACAACTGATCCAGCTAATGTGGTGAAAAAAATTATGGGGTACAGTACTAGGGATCTATCAAAAAACAAGGCTATATCATGGGGGATAGACAATGAAAATGAAGCTAGAGTTAGTTTTGCAACTGTTCAATCTACAAAGCATAAAAACTTTCAATGTGAAAGAGCTGGACTGCTCATCAGTGCGAAAGTGCCCTTTCTTGGAGCATCGAGTGATGGTTTAATTCAATGTGACTGTTGCGGAAAAGGTTGTTTGGAGATCAAGTGTTCTTTCAAACACAGAGACAACCCCATCAATGTGGCTATTGAAGACCCCAATTTCTATTTGGACCAATGTCTCCAGTTGAAGAAAACTCACAAGTACTTCACTCAGGTCCAATTGCAGATGTTTGTGCATGATGTAACATATTGTGACTTTGTGGTATACACAAATATAGATCTTAAAATTATAAGGATAAAGAGAGATGATTCATTCTGCACGAAACTAAAAAATGCATGTGAACATTTCTTTCTGACATATATGCTTCCTGAAATTGTATCTCACAAATTGGAAAACGCCAGACCTCATGATGCCATTCCGGACATTGATTTAGTATGGTGCCTGTGTCAACAGGAAGAGTATGGGCGCATGATAATGTGTGATGGTTCAGACTGCTACTTCACTTGGTTTCACTACTCGTGTGTAAACATAAGGAGAAAACCTGTGGGCTCCTGGTATTGTCCTAGTTGTAAAACAGCTTAATGCATTAAAAGGAAACTAAGGCAATTCCATGAAAATGTCAAACTTCTATGAAAAGCTATGAGGTTAGGGATTACAAATTGTTAAAACATTCTCCAAATTGTTGGTGTCGACACAACTTTATAAAAAACAAAAACAATAACAAGGTTATGTAAAAATCAAATTTTTATACAAATGTAATATTTTAAGTCAGTTTTGTTTGTGTTAAACTAGCGTATTTGAAACATTACAAATCATAATTTAAAAACTATTTCAGCATGTCGTAATTTTTGGTACATCTATCAACATTTTTTTTTAACTACACACAAACCATGCCACCAATTTGTGGTTTTATATTTCAAAATAATTACTTACTCAAAAGCAATATGTGCATAAATATTTTGAATTAAATATCCATAAGTTATTATAATATATGAAATGTTTAGTGTGTTTGTCACAGAAAATTTTGTCTTGAATGAAGTACATATCAAAATCCCAGTCATTTATGTCATGCCTATTCTAATGGAGCACTGCAGTGCTTCAAGAGAATTATAATTGTTTTGTATACATTTACATTGAATGTAATTACATGTTTTATGTTTGAATGTGAGCTTCGTCACCTTTTTAAAATAATGGCTTACATCACTTTTTTGATGAACGTAATAATATTCCTAAGTCATCTCTTCATGCTGCTGCCAACCTCTGGTAAAACTGACTAAGTCATTAGTTACCCTATGTCAAGCATGTGACTATATTCTATATTTAGTTCAGTTTTTCTCAAAACATGAAACCACAGTGTAGGCCATTATTTTAAAAAAGTGACAACCATGTGATGTTAGTTTGACAGTATTTAGAATACCACACCAAAAGTTGTGGCAAAAGCCAATTTCTCATGTTATAAGATAGTATATATTATATACTGTTATTATATGTATACCGTACATGTATATGTATATATGTTTACGTATGAACTGCCTCTGTCACAAGCACTTCAGTGTCCCAAAAATAATTATACGAAACAATTCAGTTAAAATATGCCTCATCTTATTTATTTAAATAATTTATTAACTGTACATTGTCAAATGAGGTTTTAGCCAATCAGTTTTGTTAATAATTGTAGTGAGTCTTACATAATGCACATATTTAAACATCATTTATCAATAAAAATGGAATACATTTTGAAATATTTGTCTTATCTGTTATTTGTGTACTTGTGAAATGAAGACTTAGCCAACTAGTTTTGGTTGAAGGTTTGATATGGCACTGCATATTGTAATAATGGTGTCGGCATGAGGTATCAGGGAAATGTTCATTGTGGTGCTCAAAATTTTAAAGTTCTTTATTCTCTCAATAGCTCTTTCAACGTGAATCCGTACACATGATAACTGTCGACCACATTCAATTTCTTTTGGACTTAATTGTGATTTACCTCTCGTAAATGCTGGAATGGCAAGTTGTGCACCACATGCTGCTAGTTCATCAGCAATTAAAAAACCACGGTCAGCTAAAACCAAATCGCCGTGTTCTAATAACTGCAGAAACCCTGATCTCTGTGTAATTATTTTATCGGATGTCCTTCCTCCAAAAGCTCTTGAAACAAAAGAGATCCCGCCCACTGGTGAAATAGCTACTAACATTTTAATAGTGTTATGACTTTTATAATTGGACCACGTCATGGCCCGTGTGGTTAAATTACCAGGCCTGTCAATAAAAATTTCACAACAGTCAATAATAACTCTGCACTTTCTGTACATACCCTTGATAACTTTAGGCATATGTCTAAGTACCTCTTCCTTATCTGGCCAATGCACCAGAAATGCCAACTTTTTTGCAATAGAAGGAAGTGAACTGTTCAGTAATTCTCCAATATGAGTGCGTGAAACTCCAAACCTATAACTTAGATCCTAATTAGAAAAATTAAGTCTCAATTTCATCAATGTCATCATTACAATGGTAGCTCGATTTAGAACTCCAGATGTTGGCAATGTAGAAGAACAATACTGAACTACCCACAAGAATGTTGCATAGTTTGGAATGCCAGTGAAAAATGAAGTTCTGATGTCCTTGTTGTGTGCAGAAAGGAAAGAATCACAGAATCTGACACCAGTTTTCTCCTTAGCATCCCTTAATTCATGTTGAAGTGTCTCAACTTCATCCAGGAGCTGTCTGTTCTCTCTTTTTAATAAAGTAATTTTACGAAGACAGTGATCATGGATATCTGAAATTTTTTTTTTTTAAATTGTTACACAACAATAACAAACTTAAATCTACTTGTGTAGGTATATACATGCTTTTGTGTGTTTATATATGTATGTTACACATTTTATCATCAACAAACTTAGAAGATATACGTTGTGTGATCTATGATATTTGGAGACTTCAGCTGATACCGATAGTGATATAACCAACAAATTAGCACGAAAACATAAAATATCCTAAAATTATTTTGGTAAATGTGCTAATTATTTTTACATTACCTGATCTTGTGAAATTTTCTTTTTCCAAAGTGCCATCATTTGTATCTGCAACAATTGCTTGCGGTTCATACAACTCCAACAGGGCTGATGCAGCACAATCTCTGCTTTTTTCATCTGCTTTCTTTATCATATTCAGATCTTTCTCACCCTCTCGTCTGACTGCTCTTGTATATCGATCTTTCTTTGCTTCTGGGCTGAAAAGCACTGATGCTTTTTGGTATCCCATGTTGACATGTGGGATGTAGTCTGGGTCTTCCTTTTTACTGCTAGCAGATCCTGGAAACACAAAGTTTGATTGAACACAGTTATATATTTATTTATGAAGCGTTTTTCTAAATTCATTTAGTAACCCACCCCACCAAAAAAAAAAAAAATCTCAAACGAAATTAATAAACAGTGTACTTTATTTTAAAAATCATTTTACGTTACAAATACACGAGCACTTGTGAATCACATCTTCAATCAAAAGTAAAATTTGCTATGATATAATTATTAACAAATAGTTGAATACTTTTTTTTTTACACATAAAGATTTAAAAAAAAAAAAAAATATATATATATATATACGATATATGATTGTGCAGACGTGACTTAAGACTAAGACCGACCCATTTCCCCATAATCTGCAACTTCCCTGGTAATAGAAATCACTCCAAAAGGTATTGGCATATAGTAATGTTGAGAATGTGTAGCATACAACAAACCTGATATAAAATGAACTCCACAAACACGATCTCCGCTGTGGGAAGGCGTCCATTGCTTTCTGTTTATGGCTTGAAGCCATTTGGCTCGTCGTTCCGCTTCCAAAGGAATTCGATGGAACTTAATTCCACAGTCTTTTCTAAATCGATGTGTGCAGCCAACAACCACACATGAAATTACCATGACGGAATTTCTTAAATCTTATCTATACAGACGAAATAGTAAATAAATAACTTGCTCATACACCCTTGCTCATAATAACAACACTGGTTCTTGCCTACCGGAAGTCAGTGCGATACCACGTGATCACAACATGTGACGTCACCGTGTCATCCCCTATTGCATGTTTCGTGTGAATTACGAATGCCTTAAAACAAGTTTTATTTTATAAAAATGAAGACTGATAACCCATCCCGTACGTTTTGGTATGGTTCGCTGTACTGCGGCCACTAAAATAGACTCGCCCGATATTTTTAGAATTTGTATGCTCCCAAATAACGTTATAAAAGGCGAAGTGTGATTGGTCAATATTTAAATTATTATTTACAGACGAAATGTTACTTGGACATTGAAGACTACGCAGTATTGTTAGCAATCTGATTAAAATTAGTTCTACTGGTCTAAATAAGGCTATCGTAATTCACATGAAACATATCGTATACCCTCAGAATAATTCGGAATATTTTCAAATTATTTTCAAATCACTGGCATGATTCTGCAAGTACGGTTTTGATTGGTGGACATGAGCTACAACTGGCTGCTGTTAGATCCACATGTAATAGTGGAGCTAATTTTAATTAGATTGCTGTTTGTATTCATTATCATGCGGACGATTCGTCCACTCGCTCGTACATTATCTCACATGTCACGATGAGGTAAATAGGTAATGCAAGCCTCCGCGTCGGAAGACTTTATTACCATGTCATGTTCTCCTTTAATGCCATAAATTCTATCCACTGCACCCTCTCTCGTCACATGTTATCCCCATATGCCTAATAACCTCGAAATAAAATAAAAACTTGTTATCTTCAATTCCAATTTAATTAAATGTTGTTTTAGACGCTACTGGATCCAACTTGGTGAAACAAGCTTAAACTAATTACTTCACAATATCACAATAGAGGACACCTGTACACTTAATTGGTAAAGCAAACAGAAACCAAACAAGTTCAAAGGGAAGGGCTAAAGATTATCTTTACTGGGTATATTGACTAAAAACATCCTACGACATGTAGCGTGAAAGGCGTACATTATAGAAACAAACAATAACCGAATAAATAGAAACGCCAAAGAATTATGTCTGCAGAGCATTGTTACAAAAACATCTACTAAGCGTAATATAATTTATTTTCACCTTTGTAAATTTATGACACAGCAAAAAAAAAATACGGGGTAAAATATATCTAATAGTTTATTTAGCCCCTACGTACATGTAGTACACATTATTTAGTCCGTGGACGAAATGTACTGGGGAAATAAAAACCCAGTGGACGAATCGTCCGGAACTGATTTTTTGTAGTGCACGAATAGGGCTAACCGGTCGCTCTCTCGCCAGATGGCGCGCATATACCATCAGTCCTAGCCTTCTTCCGGTTTCGCTGTTTCCCCGCATGGTTAGCGTGAGATGTGAAAATCGTTCGTTCTTTTATTGATTTTAAAATTATAAAAAGTTATAATTATCGGTCAGCACAATGTCGGATTACGGAAAATGGACCGTACTGAGATTAAAAAATGAGCTCAGTCAGAGAGGTGCAACGGTGAAGGGTGGAAAAGAAGATTTAGTACACCGGTGAGTTGACGAAAAAATATTATTATCGGTATCACTATGCATAATTATTTTAGATAATTAGTTTATGAAATATGGTACAGTTAATCCCTAGTAACGGTCACAGCAGTATTTATACTGTATTATAGTCTGTTCCTGCACACAGTAAGAATTAGGCAGTGATCATGTCGAACCCTTACCTCCAATTTGTACTATATTCATATCGCCATGTAATACGATTACGTCAGTATCTTGTTTTCGTCATCTTCCATCTAAGTTTGTAGGTCACCATTCGTTTTAAATGATTCATTCTGTATGATGACAACAATAAATGTACTTGTATTTCTGGTGTATATGTCATGCCTATGGGATTAAAACTAATTTTTATTTACTTAGCATGGATGGTCCTAGACATTTTGAGTGCAGGCAATGACAACAGACTAAAGGCAGCAGGATTGTTTCGGGGTGGGGGGAGAGGGGGTGGGGTGGTGTTTAGTATACTCACTCATATTCCGGAGTTATCCTGATTCATATTTCCTTTTATCCTTATATATATAAAAACTAAATTGTTTATACCAACAAATTATTTACAGGTAAAAGGACTAAATTAGTTTAAATTCCCAGTACTGTCACATTACTGTATTTAGTAAGTTTATGGTTAAATAATTTTTAAAAAATCATAATTTTCTATCCTTGCAAAATTTATGTGCGCAATATATTTAGCATGCTTTTAATTTATGATTGTGTAATTTGTTTCAGGTTGGAGGCATATGATAGAAATAAGAATTTTAGGAACGATTTAATCGTATTGCCAGAGCCAGTTTTTCCAGATTGGCCATCTTCCGGTTTTCGACAGCTACTACCTGACCACAGAGATGTAATTCCTAAATTATCAGAAGGACAGATCGAGGTGTATCTCAATCACAGAGCGGCACTGGATAAAAGGTGTACATCTGATTTCAAAGCTCTGGCAAAGGGGAAGTTGCTATTCGAGTCCCAGCGAATAGATGCCTGCAGCATTCTTTTGGCTGAGGAAGATGTTTACTTCACTGGCATTGTGAGGGCAGCTATGAAGAAAAAGGTTATTATGTTTAAATAAACCCCTTTTTTATAAGGTCATAAAAAAAATGAGTTTCTGCGCGTAAAGCGACTCTACTTAGAAAAAAGGGCTGGTTAGGTGGAAATAGTATACACACACACGTAACATTTTATTTGGATCCGTGGGGGTGTCCATAAAAAAATTAATACTTTTTTTTCCCCAGCATTAACTACCATATATTTTATCTAATGAGAATTGATTTAAAGAATTTCCATGCTTAGATTAACATAATGTAACCAGACCAACTGCCGTTCTTCAATATCCGTTTGTTGTTTGGGCAGTGTTTTTGCTAGATTTTTTTTTTTGGGGTATGTCACAGTGGAATTGAATGCAACCACAATCAACAGGGAGTTGTGAAGATATTACATATTTTCCATGTTTACTGAGCATTGTTAATATTCAATAAGTGATTCCTTTTCAGTACTATCTAAAGACATTTTTAAGGGGAACTAAAATTCTTGAAGTAGTCTCAAGGGAGTGATGGCTCAACACAATGTGTGTCAGAGCATTGTTAACTCTTTTGAATATAATTTTATAACTGATAAACACCACATCTTCTTCATTTCTCAGGTGTCTTACAACTTCAAGTTGCGATTACATTCCCAGAATGGTGAAGTGATGAACTCAGACTGTGAATGTCTGGCTGGTAAAGGACCTCACGGCACATGCAAACACATCGCCTGTGTGCTGCTGATGCTGGAATCATTTGTTGCTGGCTCCGACACCCCAACTGTGAACAAAACATGCACCGAAAACTTGCAGACTTTTCACAAACCATCACATTTATATGACGGTAAACTTTGTTTTTATTTTATTAAACATTTCTTCCATTTTACTCGGTGTTTCCCCTAGGGCCCGCTCCAACCCCGTGAATTTCTCTGACGGGACCGTAAAAATCATAACCCCGGAAAAAATAGGACTCCTCCCTGTGATCAATCCGCCAAATTTTTTTCAAAAATTATCGAATGTTTAGTTCCAATGACAAAAAATGGTGGGGGGAACGTGTCGAGTTCGACAATTTCAAAATAGCGCCCAATTTCCGTGATATGAAAAGATTTCACATTGGTAATTTCCGTAAGTTGTTATCAGGGCGAATTCGATTGCAGTTCCGCAACTTTGTGATCCTTTACCACAAGTCTGACTCGTTTGTCATTAAAAACAAATCTTCCATTTCCTTTTTTAAAATGGTGGGTATAATATTAGTAGTATCCAGGCCTGTATAGAGCCATGACCTACTTTCCGTGACCTTGACCTTGATGACGTCACGGCCTTGTGCCGTGACCTCGTCCTACTGGCCCTGACCTACTTAGACTGACCGTGACCTTGATGACGTCACGGACTACTGTGCCGTGTGCAACGTCCTACTGGCCCTGACATACTTAGACTAACCTTGACCTACTTAGACTGGCCTACTGTGCCGCGTGCAACGTCCTACTGACCCGGCCCTGACCTACTTAGGCCGGCCCCTGACCTACTTAGACCGGCCCCTGACCTACTTAGACTAACACGAAAGAGTATAAAAAGGCTAGATACGGTTTCATTGTCATTCGCTCGCCGAAAACGATCAGATCTACGTTCAATCCAGAGATGGCCTGTTCCACAAGTGATGAAGCGAGATGTCGTCTAGAACTTGGAACTAACGTCTACGTGGTGGCCAAATTATGGAAAGGGGACACTGCTATTCACATAAGGAAATTTGACAGTGACAAGGGGAAAACCTTCCCCACCAAGCGAGGTATTGTCCTTAGTCTTAAACAGTGGATCGAACTGTGTGAATGTAAAAGCCAAATTGACGAAACGATTTCAGCATTAAACCAGGGGAAAGACGAAACATTGTTCAGACACCTTGGTGTCAACGTCCATGTCAGCGTCGACAAGAACTTTGCTGGGGTGGACCTGCGTCAGTGGTGGTGGTGTGAAGAAACTAAATCCGT
>NC_054710.1:52675083-52726862 GCF_016097555.1 Gigantopelta aegis
TAGTCCATTAAATCTACATGCCCATTGCCCAGAGAGAGAGAGAGAGAGAGAGAGAGAGAGAGAGAGAGAGAGAGAGAGAGAGAGAGAGAGAGAGAGAGAGAGAGAGAGAGAGAGAGAGAGAGAGAGAGAGAGTTTTTATGTATTCATGGCTTAAGTCATGACCAGGAAAAAATGTATTTAACTGTAAAAGTTGAAGACAAAAGCTATTAGTCCTTTTTATGCTGAGGTGTTGTCAGCATGGGACTTGGTCACTAAAGGTGAACGTCATTTTGCTACGGATTTAGGTGAAATATTATCTCAGCCACTTTTTGACAATCCTTATATTAAGTATAAAGATAAATTATTATTATTTGGTTCTTTTATTGAAAGTGGTATAGTCACTGTGGCTGATATTGTTTATGAAGTTATACCAGGGTATGTTCCTGTTTCTGCTGTTGTAGAAATTATTCAGGAAAAATGTCCTCATGTAACTAAAGCACATATTTCTTCTGCTTAAAATGTTATTTTAAACTCACTTCCAGGTAAATGGAAAACAGTTATTAATAGTGAGAATAAAAATGTTTCTTTAGTAAAAGATTTATTTTTGATTTACACTAATGAAATAATAAATTCAAGTAAATTCACTGTTAAATTAATATATTATTTTTTAATTGCTCCAAATTTCAAATTACCTACATGTTTAGAAAAATGGAAGCATTTACGTTTTAATGTATCATGGAAGCCAATTTGGAAATCCATTCATTATCTCCTGAATTCATTGATTTGGATTTTAAAATAGTGCATAATATTATTTTTACATATTGTAAATTGTATAAATGTGGTAAAGTTTTGTCCAGTCAATGTCCAGTTTGTATGAAAGATGATGAAGATTTGTGTCATTTGTTTTTATATTGTGATGAATTGTAGGACTTATTATCAATCTTTCATGAAATGTGTATTGTAATATTTCAGAAAACAGCTTTTTCTTTACAACAGCTAAAAATATGATTACTATTTGGTTGTTATGTTCGAATACAAAATTGTCCATATGATTTCTTAAACATTATATTGTCAATTTATAGAATATCAGTTGTGTAATAGCTGAATCGAGGGTCAAATATCAATATTGTTAGATTGTTTAAGCATTACGTGCGTCAGTTCTTTGAATTACTTCTTAATCAATATCGTTTTCAAAATAAACTTCCTCTTTTTACTAATAAATATATTAAGGATAACAGGTTCCTTGACTTCAATGATGAAGTATGAATCTTTAAATATCCTCTTAATAATTAGTATTACCAGTCAATATTCCTCAAGATTTTGTAAGAAATGTATAAAGTTTTAAATAATTATACAAGTGTGAGTCAGTGAGTGGTTGTGTGTGTGTGTGTGTTTTTTATTTTTTATTATATACATGTTGTATTTATTTATGTATTATGTTGATATTTTTAAAAAAGAAAGAAAAGAAGCGAGTTCGACTTCAGCGCGGAAGGTACGCCGTTCGTATCTGGAGTGGGGAAATTATATTTTGTCTATTATTTTAATTTTTTAAAAATAATTTATAGTTTATTTATTTAATTGTTTTTATTTATTTGTTTGCTTATTTATTTATTATGTTACGAATTTTTTAAGCAGCCTCCTTTTACCTTTGTACAATCAGCCTATATATAACCTGTAGGGCGGAGTCTCTATAGGTAGGTTGTTTTGAAATTTAAGATTTCATGTTTAAACAGCAGTTTAATTAATTAATATTATATTTTATGGTACATATATATTCACACTCATATGTAAGGACATATACGCTTTAAACATGTACCATGTATACAGAGAAGATTTAAAACTATTATGCCTTTAGAGGTGTATTGTGATTTTGTTTTTAGTGAGTATATGTGGATGTAACCTATTAAATATACACATATTGTGTTGTTCAGTGGCTCTAAAATTTATGCAACAGATGATCAATGTAATTTGTATGGTCCCCAGTTTCCACAGTGAAATTTGAAATGTTGATACCTATCACACACATTCATTCAAACACTTCTGTCTCTTTTCTTTTTTTCTTGTCTTTTTTTTTTTTTTTAAATACATTTTTGAGGGTAATGAGTTCGTTTTCCTAAGAAAAAAAAGTTTTATTATTATTAGTTAGTTGTTGAAAGTTTATTTATTTGTTTTTATTTGTTTGTTTTATTTATTTATTATGTTACGAGGTGTCACGTCAAGAGTGACCAAGGGCTCTTAATCACACAATTTCCCAACAGAAAACAAAAACAAATAATTTTACATTTGTATTTCACCAAGAATCAATAAATAATTATTAATCTTAATATTTAGTGGTGGTTTATAAACAAAACACTGGAAATAAGGTAATACTGTTCATATATAATAACACCAGGCACCAAGCACCAGTAAATTATCAGTCTCTGGAATAGAGAACCCTTTCAAATACGTGTAACCAAGTCCAGGTCAAGTTCATCAACAGTGTTGCTTTGTACTCGCAACCCTCGACTCGCCGTCACTCTGTTCCATAAATAAGGCCATCTATAGTGTCGGTCAACGGTGACACCAGAAGCTGCTGGTAACCATTATCACCCCAACTCAATAAATCCGACCGTCACTCTTCCACTATCAACGAGGCCATCGGTATCAGTCCCCACGGTGACGCAACAAGCTGCTGGTAACCCATCATCACCCCAGCTCACAATAATACACCTGACCTGACAATAAAAACACGGTAAATAATACAATTGCCATGATTACACCATAATAAAGTAACTAAACCTTGATTTACAGGATTTTGGCATATAAATTTCCAGTACTTTTCATTGGCCATTTATTAGTGCAACCTATTTACAAAACACTACGGCCAATTCTTATTTAATACACTATGTCCATTAAATATACATGTACAAAGTTGTCAACTATTAAAATTACATTATACAACCAGTTTTACTTTAACCAGTGTTAACAATTATTACTATAAGTATACATACAATATTTACTGCCAAACTATACAATTTCCTAACAAATTACCGCCTTTTCCTTAATATACAAGTTAAAATAAAATACTTACAACATAATGCAACTCCAAGTATAATATAATATAAACATAGATACATAACAAAACCCTACTTACCCCAGCTGTTCACAGGAAACCTCTCTAGTTCCAAAACGTGACACGTGTCCACACACCATGTATCACTGCCCATGCACCGTGTGCATCACAGCTCTGGGTTCCCCTAACAATAGCCCTGACCAGCACTTTTAACCAAGTGTCAACGAAAATGGACTAGTCCACAATCACGCTGTGCCACTGCAGACCAAACCATTGCAAGTGCTAGGGTATTTGACTGCACGTGCGAAAAGGTACCATATGACAACTGCGAGTAATAGGCTAAATAAAATATTCAAATAATCTACACAACCAATACTCCACAACTTATGTACAATAAAATACGGTTGTGACACGAGGGTCTGAATATGACGGATCCCATCCCTTTAAGGAATATGAGTTAAGGAGAAGAAAGGAATGTTTGTTAAAGGAAGAAAGGAATGTGTGTGTGTAAGTCATAGCCTTGACGTACTTGGTGTGTGACGCATGGCTTAGCCTTGACCTACCTAGAGGGCAGTGACCGGTAGGCAGGCGCACGACCTTGGCATAGGTGTGTGACGGACTTCCATGAACAATCGTGTCCCTGAATATGACGGATCCCATCCCTTTAACGGGAGGGATTTCCGAAGTGTACCTGGGTCCAGCTACCACTTTCGGTTGTAGACTTGCAAACTGAAAATTCTGCCTTGCGGAAATAGGTGACCTTGGTATACCCCGACCATATACTAAATGTAAACAGATTAAATAACAACATTGCAGGTTATATATTTATTTCTAGTAGGTAGCATATGACATTCAACATATAACATAATTATGAACTCTTCAATTATCAAATCCCAACATTTAGCTGTGCCTAAATAAATTCCTCACCCCTTTCGATTTCACAGTGTGGAGCTCGACGCGGTAAGACGTGTTTGCTTTGCTTGCTCACACTGCACGTGCTTTCGCGGCTCGACTTGGCGATCCTTCTCTTCGTTTTTGTTAGCGAAGTGAAGTTTTCTACTGGGAACTGATTGAACGCTGGAACGCTTGTCGTTTCGACAGTCTGCACCACTGTATGATGGCCATTCTGCAGAATGACACGATTGTTCACGATTAGTCTCTACATGTCCGAGCCTGTCCTAGCAGCAATGGAAGATTGACCGCTCCACTCTAAGAAGAAATGGGAAGCGGGGTCGGCCCCTACTACTCTTTTCTAGATTTTACTTTGTTTTACTGTGATACCATCTCGTATCCTCCGGAGTCGGGCCCGTCCTCACCACTATACCAACCCTTGAAACTGGACAGTACCCTAGTCTGATTATCTCTCTCGTTCAGACGGATCCGGCTTCTCAAGATCAGCACAGCACTACACCTTCAACGTCTATTGACTGTCAATATAGGGTTTTTCTTGACGGGATGCAACCCATCTCGCCCCTACAAGCTGTGCATCCTAACGGCCTTAACGAGGCCACTCACGTGGACATATAGATCGGACTTTAAACTTTTAGACCTTCGTTCAAAAGTTTGTCGAAATTACTTCTTTTTTTTAAATATTATTAAATAGTCCGATCTTCTCTTCTTTTTTAATTTATTTTTGGACTGTCCTTCTAAAATCCTCCAATTTATATAAATATTCGACCCAGCAGTCAATTATTTTGATTTTTGGCTTTTAACTTCTTTTTTAAAAATTCTATTAACGTTTTTACTAATCACTATTTTCAAAATTCTGCCCATTTTCTAGCATCCAGAGTCGGGCCATCGATCTTATATAATTTCTTTTTGACCACCAGATCTAATCTAGCGACCAAATTTAATGAGTAGAATTTTCTTTATTAATTATATTAGTTAGAGATTCACATCAACATTTGAAAGGCCCACTATTTAATTTGAAAATTGTCTGCTTAATTTTTTTCCTGTCCCAGGAGAAGTCCCTGGCTATCAAGATACAGGCCCCGGGACGGACATGCTCGAAACTCTAGTGGTATGTGAGCATGTAAATAGTATTCGCACTCGCCCCTTTCTATTGAAGCGTTCCTACACAAAAACACGTACCCCCGCCCTAACTAGGCTGGAATAGGCGTATCTGCTAGCTTCCCACTTCTAACCAGAGGCCGAACACTCTGTTATAGACTAGCGGCACACTTTTTATTAGCTCCGATTTGCTAATTCAGCAAGTGCCCCCTCACACTATTTGTGACAAACCCATGACCCTTACTCCCTATTATAGAATAACGGCACCCTTTTCCTTAGTTCTGGTTCGTCGGTCCAATATCACTATCACCCAAGCAGACGCCCCCAACCCACCTGAAATAACCAGGCAAGACGGCTTGGTGAGCGAATCTCTCCGCAACCCTGTCAACAATTAACTAAACATAACAATTCAACTACCTAGGTTTAACCCTCACCCTTATATTTACACTTAGTGAATTCTAACCATTTGGAATCAAGCACAGGTAACAAGAAATACAGACAAAACTACGACCAACCTGACAATAGGAGACAAACCTTACAAGTGTTTGCTCGAGGGGAAAATTATTGTATTTTCTACGGGCTGATCTGAGCCCTTTTCCCATTGTTCAGTTAATCATAGTCCTAAAACATGAATGGTTAGACGACAGGATCATTCTGACAAAACCCATAAAGTTCTGAAAAGACACGAGTAACTTCCCATAGATATGTAAAAATAATTACAGTCTTATACCACACTTTAATCCGTTTATTACAGTCACGTAACGTTCCTGATATTTCAGTATAAGTAAGGCTAGTATTAGTGAATAATATAAGTATTAAGAAGAAGAATCAGAAGAAGAACAAAATAAAAATAATAACCAAGGAAATATGAAAGGATAGATCGCCAGAAAAAAAGGGACGCTACAATGATAACGAGCAATGTTAACGGACAAAGAGAGTATAAGCTAACAACTCTTATGGTGTGTGGTATTCGACCAATGTCCAGTTTTCCAGATCTAATTGATTTTATTAAAAATTATAACATTGTGTGTTTTGTAGAGACAAAATTGGATTTCTTTGATATCGTTGATATTCCAGGTTACGTTATGTGCTGTAATAACCGTAAAACCAAAACTAATACTTTACCTGATTATATTGCTGATTGTGTAGACGAAAGTGTGAGAGAATATTTGAATAGTGCAGCATGCATAGTTAATATGAATATACCTTTCGCTAGAGTCAGTTAAGATGTCTCTACTAACTTGCTTATTTTAAATGGACGTTTCGGCAATGATAAACATTTGGGACATTTTACATGTGAAGCTTCATCTGTAGTTGACTACAACATTGCGTCCATTTCTCTTCTATCATACATACAAAATTTCCAGATTTGTGATTTCAATCCAATACTTTCACTTTATCTTGAACTGGTGTTCATAGCAGATGCTAACGTGAACTTATACAAAACTCTTGACAAAGGTAAAACATTGAAAACAATTAGGAAACTTGATAATTTGTCAGCCGACGAAAATAAGGGCAGAAAAAACTGTTGGGAGTTTTGATTAATCCAGCAAAGAAAATAAACTACACAATTTAGCCTTAAAGTTTGGTTTGGAAAATAATGTAGAAGAGCAAGGTATCATTTTCATAAAGCACGACTAAAATTTAATCATACAAAGTGTAATGCTGATTGCCTCTGATAAATTTTGGCAAGGAATATAGAAAAACTGTGACATCCTATAGAAAGAAATATGATAAATCATCTGAGGACAAAATAAGACAAATGCATACATGTAAGGCTAAATATGTTTGGAATTTAATTAACTCAATAAACAATAACAACAATTCTTCAAGTGAAGCGAATATAGAAATAGATACATTATTCGAATTCTTCAAGGAAATTAATGAAACAACTATTGATGAAAATGACAATTTGAATATTGATTTTTCGCATGAAAATAGTATACTCAATGGTGAGATTACAGAAACCGAAGTTTTAAATGCTATTAAATGTCTTCATAATAACAAAGCTATGGGTATCGGTGAAATTCCCAACGAATATCTTAAATATGCTGAAAGCAAACTTGTTGTCATATTTACACGACTATTTAACCTAATTTTTAATAGTGGAATATTACCGGATCACTGGTTATCAGGTGTTATAAAACCAATCTACCAAAAAAAGAAGAAAAAAAAACCAACCCAATCGTACAGACCTATCACAATCGTAAGTTGTTTCGGAAAACTATATATATTTCTTGAATCGACAGAGAAACTCGTGGAAAATCAAGCTGGTTTCAAGGATTATAGTACAACTGACCATATTAAAAAACAAATTCATTATATGCCATAATTGAAATTTTAAAACAACGAAAGAAAAAACTATATTGTGCCTTTATTGATTTTTCTAAAGCATTTGACAGTTTGGCGAATAGCTTTATGGCAAAAAAAGAGAAAGAAAAAAAAGTTAAGTTTAGATATAAATGGTAAGTGTCTCAGAATTATTTATAACATGTATCAAGGAATTAAATCATGCATTAATCATAATAAGGACCATTCTGCTTACTTTTTATGTCAAAACGGTGTACGCCAAGGCGAAAACCTTTCCCCTATTTTATTTGCTATGTATCTAAATGATTTATAGGGTGTATACTACCAAATCAAATCCCATAGACGACAATAGTAACATATGTGGCTAAAACTCCCACCTGCAATGTATCAACCGACATAAACACCACGGATATAAATACTGCCACCCCTTACACTTAAAGTGAATCAGAAAAAAATGGGGGTCAAGCTGCTCGTTTCTGAGATAACGGGTAGCGTCTATGTCTACCCTAGTTTCGCACACAATTCGAGTACTTTTTTTTACAGGTACCCCATACATGTTTCAAGCACAAGGCTACTTGACTCATTGGTACTAGATGAAATAAAATTGCAAATTTTTTTTACCCAGATGAAACTATTATTTTTTACAACCAACACACTTACATTTATAACCAATCACAGGACTTGTGGTGTTCACTTCTCTATCAAGAGTTCGGGGCACCTCGAACTTTGACCCAGCCGGAAGTTATTTGGTTTAGTACTACCTATACTGATAACATACATTTTTCAAAAAGTGTCCAGCTATGTGTCTTTATGACAACCAGGATCTGGTGTATTCTGACATAAACTGACAACCTCACTGAAACTGTTGTTTCTACAGTGCAACCTAATATAATGTACACCTCAAAAAGCATATATATTGCATATAGTTTTGTACAAATGCAATATGTCATATTAAACAACAAAATGTTTTAAATTAAAATTCCTGAAGATATTTACTTTCAGTTGGGTGTGTGTACTCAGGTGTATATGTAGAGAACAAAGATAGTCAGAGTACCTCTACCCCTTTAAAGAATTCCATTAAAACACATGCACTTGATTGACCCCTAGATTATGAAGACCGTAACAGGCACATCAAAAAAATATCAGTATTAAAAAAATACACTGTCTGAGGAAGGAAACACAAACATGACTGTACCTGTATGAAGTAATGACTTAATGTCCTGAACATTAGTGTTGGGAGGAAATCCTGTATGCTGGGTGTGGGTGTCTTCAAGTTACCAGGTGTGCGAATTTCAAATCCATCGGCCATGCTGATTTTCATAATGAACAATCAAAAGTATTGGCAGCCACCAATATTCCTGACTATATTTTATTTATAGCCTACTGTAGTTGGAGGTTTTAATAGTTGTGATATCTGGAATAATCATGCAGCTTTAACACATTTATTTTTGATTAATTACTGAAAAAAACTATTTTTAAATGACAAAATTACCCGAACATCTATTTTCTTGCATTATTTTCTAATCCGGATGAATACAATATGTACATTAGATGTATTCCTACAATCTGTAATCCAGCATTTTATTTAGCTAGTAACATTAGGTAATACTGCTTTAACAATAAAATAAATTATCAACTTAATCCAAGGCAGATAATCAAATCTGAAAAAAATGGTTCTGAATCTAGTATAAACTCAAAATGCTTTTCATGAGAGCTAAGTGATTATTAAGAAAAAAATGTATCTGGAGATCTAAGTATATGTTTAACAACCTTATTGTTATGTACAAATAAGAACAGAAGGCACAATAGTGACAACAAATTTAATTAAGTTTTTGGTAAAGTTTTTCTTCAAATTTACTGTAAATTTTGCATAAAACTACAAATTTGTCTAAAATATAACTTAGCACCCTATAAATATGTCAAAATGACAATAAAAATCAACTTCTTTACAAATTTGAGTTTTCAGAATTTCATACATAAAAAATTAACAATGCTAATGGAAACTAAAGACATTAACCCACTATTGGCACATGCTATTTTTAATATAAAAATAAATTGCTATTAAAATCTTAGTTCAGGTTGCCTATATATAATATCATATTTAAGAACAGTTGTATATGGCAAGTCAAATACCATGTAAAAAAACATTATTGAAATCTTTACAGTATGAATTATAGGCCCAAACCAACTTTTCTTCAGTGCTAACTTTGATTCAAACTCCATTCAGAGTCATGTACAGAGATTATTGTCAAGGTCAAGGTCATTGTGAACTTGCATGATCGAGTGATGGCTAATTAATCAACCAGTATAGTTTAATTAAATAAAATGACAAAATGATAATATTTTTTATTATGCACTGAATGTGTGCTATAGGGTGTATACTACCAAATCAAATCCCATAGACGACAATAGTAACATATGTGGCTAAAACTCCTACCTGCAACGTACCAACCGACATAAACGCCAAGGATATAAATACTACCACCCGTTACACTTAAAGTGAATCAGAAAAAAATGGGGGTCAAGCTGCTCGTTTCTGAGATAACGGGTAGCATCTATGACTACCCTAGTTTCGCACAAAATTCGAGTACGTTTTTTTACAGGTACCCCATACATGTTTCAAGCACACGGCTACTTGACACATTGGTACTAGATGAAATAAAATTGCAAATTGTTTTACCCAGATGAAACTATTATTTTTTACAACCAACACACTCACATTTATAACCAATCACAGGACTTGTGGTGTTCACTTCACTATCAAAAGTTTGGTGCACCTCGAACTTTGACCCAGCCGGAAGTTATTTGGTTTAGTACTACCTATATATAAGATTCATTAACAGACAAACAATGTAATGGAATCAAACTAGAGTATGAAAATAACAATATTGATTTATTTATAGTCATTACTTTATTACTTTATGTTGATGACACAGTAATTTTGACTGAATCTCCAGACGACTTACAAAAATCATTAAATATTTTTTTTTCAGAATATTGCAAAACAATGGAAATTAAAAATAAATGAGGATAAGTCTAAAATACTTATCTTTGGTTCAAAACTACCCAAAAATATATTTTTTTTTACATCAAATACATAACATTATATATTTAGATAATTATAAATTCCTAGACATCATATTTTGTGAAAATGGATAATTTCTTCAAGCAAAAAAAGACGCTTATTTCGCAAGCCAAAAAAGGAATGATTTTGTTAAAGATTAGAACTATAAATTTAAATTTACCTATAGATACCAGTTACGCATTATTGATAGTACTATTGTTCCAATTCTATTATATTCTTCAGAAATATGGGGTTTTAGCAATAATCAAAATGTTGAACTAATATAGTTGTTTAAAAGACTTATTAAAACTTAGAAAAGAATACCCCACTACCTATGAATTATGGCGAATTGGGTGTTTCCCCTCTAGATATTAAGATCAAAACCAGGATGCTTAGCTTTTAGGCCTCTTTGATTACTGGAAAAAGCTTCTAAAATATCTGCAACATTATATAGAATTATGCTATATGAAACTGCCAAGCATCTATATACATTTAAGTGGTTAATTGATATAGAAGATACACTAAACAAATTGGGTATGGGCAATTATTGGTTAAATCAAAATATTATAAACAAGAACGCATTCGTTCGTATTGTGTCTCAAAGGTTAAAAGATCAATGCATATAAGTATGGAATGTTAATTTAAATAGCTAACCAAAATATATTACCTATAGAATATTCAAATCAACACATTCATGTGAAATTATCTTTTTCACTTACCAGAGAAACTATGGACACTCTACATTCACTGAATGCAATATTTTCAAACCCATCAGCCTAGTTGGTTTTTATATATGCATTATTAAATCCACAAACAGCTACCAATATATCTGTTGATATTTTATTAATAATCTCCAGTGATTGGAGCTTACAGACATGTATCATATCTAGAGTTATCATTAGGGTTTTACATCTTTATTTTTTATTTGTCATAAAAAAAGCACATTCAATCCATCAAAAGAGTGCGAGGGTCATGTTTCTTTAAACAAAATTATGTTTTAACTACAATCTGTAATGTAACACATCATTTACATAGTAATATTGGAAAATATAGCTTTAGAAGTGTGGTAATAGTGGAAGATAATACTAACACACTCCTAGGTAGATTAACAAATGTGTCAAAATTGCTCTTGTACTTGGTATATACTTCAAATACCATTTACTATAGAAAACTCACTGAATATATGGACAAGATTTAATGAACTGACCTAAAGCTATCATTACCAAGTTAATATTTGTGTACAAATAAAGAAGAGAATGCAAAATGGCTACACAGAACCCACTTCTGTAGATTTTAATGTTTTTGCCAAACTCACAAAAACAATTGGAAAAACTCCCATATTTGCCTAAAACATAATTCACCAACCTAAAAAGTATGTTAAAATTACAGCAGAAATCAGGTTATTTAAATATAGTCATTCCAGAGCCAATTGCATTCAAATACACATTGTTAATGGAGATCTAAAAGCTTAACCTAATATCAGCTAACATTATTTTTTAACTAAAAATAAATTATTACTAATAGCTTATTTCATCTTGCCTAGACTTATTATCCTAAATAAGATTAGTGTTATATGACATGTCCATCACCTTGGATAAATAAACTTTAAAATATTAGAAGTAAAAAATATGGGCCAAAATCTCCAATTGGTCAGCACAGACTTTGTTTCAAACTCTATTCTCAGCAGTGCACAGTAAATTAATGCCAAGGTCAACGTCATTATGAACTCCCATGCCTGAGTGTAACCTAATTAAGCAATTATGACTGTCAAATAACAGTAAATGGCACACAATATAAAATAATGATAATAATATAGTGAATAATATGCTATAGGTTCCATTAGACCAAATCAATTCCTATTGCCGATAATGTTAATGTTTACTAATAAAACTGATATAAGCAATGTTTCAACACACCCAGGATGTATAGCAATAGAAAGTGTGGCACCTCACATCTAATCTAGCTGCAAGAAAATGGGGGGTCACATATCATTTAAGAGATTTAATTTATGTTTTTAATAGAAACCGTCATTTTTGTTGAAAATTGCAGTTCCATTTTTGGGGGTACCCCGCATTAGTTTCAACCTCTGGTATATACTGCATAACAACTGTATAACAAATAAAAGTGTATTTATTGTCAATGGATAATAGTATTTGCACAAATAATCAATGTCACATATTACTACCAATCACGCCCACAGCTGCTTTTACTCCGTAAATATTTGACGGTGCACGTCGAACTTTGACACGGTACTCTCTTCTTTGGTACTATGCAACTATGCAAAGTGTCCAATTGGGTGTTTTCATGACTATCAGGATCTTCTGTGTTCTGATATGATGTGACAACATAATTGAAAGTGTTGTTCCTACAGTGCAACCTGATTTAATGTACACCTCAGGAAGCATCAGTATTGTGCAAAGTTGTATACAAATGCAACGTATCATATTTAAAACAAATTATAAATAAAAATACTACTCTTGAAGATACATACTATGGGTTGGTTGTGTATGTCTAGTTGTATATGTAGTGTGTGCATGCATAGTCAGAGTCTCTCATTTCCAATAAATAATTCCCTTAAAACTCATTTATTGCAGTGACCCTGTGTTTTGAAAGACTAATGGGCATATGATAAGAACTTCACTAGAAAAAAAGCATATTACATGTGGTATCTGAAGTGAACACCACTGCATCCACAAATAGTAGTAAATTAATGTGGTACACATCATGGTGGGGTAAACACCCAAGGTATGGACTATGCTTGGATGTCAAGTCACTGAATGCAATATTTTCAAACCCATCAGCCTAGTTGGTTTTTATATATGCATTATTAAATCCACTGACAGCTACCAACATATCTGTTGATATTTTATTAATAATCTCCAGTGATTGGTGCTTACAGACATGAATCATATCTAGAGTTATCATTAGGGTTTTACATCTTTATTTTTTATTTGTCATAAAAAAAAAAGCACATTCAATACATCAAAAGAGTGCGAGGTTCATTTTTCTTTAATTATTTTCTGGTTTAACTGAATATAATATTTATATTGTATGCATTACTACAATCTGTAATGTAACAAATCATTTACATAGTAATATTGGAAAATATAGCTTTACAAGTGTGGTAATAGTGGAAGATAATACTAACACACTCCTAGGTAGATTAACAAATGTGTCAAAATTGCTCTTGTACTTGGTATATACTTCAAATAACATTTACTATAGAAAACTCACTGAATATATGGACAAGATTTAATGAACTGACCTAAAGCTATCATTACCAAGCTTATATTTGTGTACAAATAAAGAAGAGAATGCAAAATGGCTACACAGAACCCACTTCTGTAGATTTTAATGTTTTTGCCAAACTCACAAAAACAATTGTAAAAACTCCCATATTTGCCTAAAACATAATTCACCAAACTAAAAAGTATGTTAAAATTACAGCAGAAATCAGGTTATTTAAATATAGTCATTCCAGAGCCAATTGCATTCAAATACACATTGTTAATGGAGATCTAAAAGCTTAACCTAATATCAGCTAACATTATTTT
Organism: Gigantopelta aegis; assembly: GCF_016097555.1. NCBI lineage: Eukaryota > Metazoa > Mollusca > Gastropoda > Neomphalida > Peltospiridae > Gigantopelta > Gigantopelta aegis. The sequence continues at coordinate 52,689,053 of NC_054710.1, forward strand.
TTAACTAAAAATAAATTATTACTAATAGCTTATTTCATCTTGCCTAGACTTATTATCCTAAATAAGATTAGTGTTATATGACATGTCCATCACCTTGGATAAATAAGCTTTAAAATATTTTAAGTAAAAAATATGGGCCAAAATCTCCAATTGGTCAGCACAGACTTTTTTTCAAACTCTATTCTCAGCAGTGCACAGTAAATTAATGCCAAGGTCAAGGTCATTATGAACTCCCATGCCTGAGTGTAACCTAATTAAGCAATTATGACTGTCAAATAACAGTAAATGGCACACAATATATAATAATGATACTATAGTGAATATATGCAACCTAACAAAAAATATATTTTTCAAAAACTGTCCAATTGGGTGTTTTCATGGGTTTGAAAATATTGCATTCAGTGACTTGACATCCAAGCATAGTCCATACCTTGGGTGTTTACCCCACCATGTTGTGTACCATATTAATTTACTACTATTTGTGGATGCAGTGGTGTTCATTTCAGATACCACATATAATATACTTTTTTTCTAGTGAAGTTCTTATCATATGTCCATTAAAGTCTTTCAAAACACACGGTCACTGCAATAAATGAGTTTTAAGGTAATTATGTATTGGAAATGAGAGACTGACTATGCATGCACACACTACATATACAACTAAGCATACACAACCAACCCATAGTATGTATCTTCAAGAGTAGTATTTTTATTTATTATTTGTTTTAAATATGATACATTGCATTTGTATACAACTTTGCATAACACTGATGCTTCCTGAGGTGTACATTAAATCAGGTTGTACTGTAGGAACAACACTTTCAATTATGTTGTCACATCATATCAGAACACAGAAGATCCTGATAGTCATGAAAACACCCAATTGGACACTTTGCATAGTTGCATAGTACCAAAGAAGAGAGTACCGTGTCAAAGTTCGACGTGCACCGTCAAATATTTACGGAGTAAAAGCAGCTGTGGGTGTGATTGGTAGTAATATGTGACATTGATTATTTGTACAAATACTATTATCCATTGACAATAAATAAATACACTTTTATTTGTTATACAGTTGTTATGCAGTATATACCAGAGGTTGAAACTAATGCGGGGTACCCCCAAAAATGGAACTGCAATTTTCAGCAAAAATGACGGTTGCTATTAAAAATATAAATTAAATCTCTTAAATGATACGTGACCCCCCATTTTCTTGCAGCTAGATTAGATGTGAGGTGCCACACTTTCTATTGCTGTACTTCCTGGGTGTGTTGAAACGCTGCTTATATCAGTTTTATTAGTAAACGTTAACATTATCGGCAATAGGAATTGATTTGGTCTATTGAACCTGATACCACGATGTAGAGGAGATTCCAAGCTTTCTATAGACGGGTTTATTGGCCAGTGACGTCAAAGTACTGTGCGCGGCCATGTTTATAATCACGTGATCGGTCCGCCATTAAGGGAGTGAAATTCGCACAATAATAACATGTGAAGGTATTGCATCTGGGTGCATTTTCAGTATTTATTACCATTTTAGTACATTTCGTGAAAGCAAAACCAGTATGTCGAATAATACAACCTCATTTAAAGATTGTAGATTCAAATCAAAGTTGGTGGAAGTGTATTAATCATTAAAAACGTAAATAATAAAGCAAGTATTTAGCCCATACACGCGAATATAAAAGCATAACAAATAATTTAAACTTATGCAAGCAAATATAATTTCCCTGGACACTTGTATAGCCTAATGTATTGAACATTAAAACAATAGTTTAGCCTCAATGGACGAGGGTATAAGATGACGTCAGTAAATTATTTACCATGTTATCGCACACATTTAACACCATAATAACTCGTATGTATATATATAAAAAAATAAAATAATAATAATAATAATAAATAAGAGATAAATATTTGGCAGTGTTAACTGCGCCCCACTTCAACCCCATGTGATCACATCTGGAATATCCCAGAGCTAATAATAGTAAAAGCTAAACGTTGACATCTACTCTAGATCTAAGGTCAGTCTATCTTTTTTCAAAATGGTACACCACGTTTTCTACAAACGTACATAATTAAAATACTTTTCTATATTTTAGGATGCATTCAGTAAAGTTTCACTTAATAACCATCAAAATTATTCACACTTGCGTGTGTTGAATTTATTCGCTATGCTTTTGTATTGCCGTGTATAGGTGCTTTATTATATGTTTTTAATCATTCACAGATTTCAAATGAGGTTGAATTATCCAAGAGACTGGTTTTGCTTTTGCAAAACGTTCCAAAAAAGTCATAAAACCTGAAACAATGACAAAATAGAGTGTATAGGAAAGCAAGATCCATACCAAATCAGCAAAGGTAAATGGCTTCATGATCGTAATTTGTATCCCGCACTGACATATCCCGATCTTGTTAATTATTTAATATTTCACCCAAGCCCCTTTTGTACTACAAGAGTTTGGACGCCTACGACCGGTTTGTGTGTGGTTGGGTTAGGGACGTTGCTGTTTACATATATAATGTGGATAAGGTCAGTCTCAAGATTATCAGAGCCAAGGTTTTGCATTCCCAAAGTCTTAACGACCCCCTTCTTCATCCCTGGATCATCTTTAATGCTGAAGGCAAAGTACTTTGTGCACATTGTAACTGTAAGGCAGGACTAGGGGAATCATGCTCACATGTTGCCTCAGTTTTATTTCACATTGAGGCATCGGTGCGGTTGAGAGAAACCACTACTGTCACGCAGGAACCTGCATACTGGATGTTGCCTTCATCGCGTACCAAAGTTGATTATGCCCATTGAAAAATAAAAATTTTTATGTCTTCGAAAAGTCTCAAGAAACGACTGGATCGACAAATTGACCATCCTGAAACACAAATCTCGGATACCCCCATTCGTTCGACGAAACCTGTGGAAAAGGCATCAACTTCACAGTGGGAGACCTTTTTTAACAAGATTTCAAGTGAAAAACCAGCATGTCTGTCTGTAAACAGAAACTACAACAGCATTTATATTCCAAAAGTTCTTGACATTAAATACCCCATGATATTAAGTGAATTGTATGATGAAAACTTGCACAATGAATCCACAATCAAGATTTTCAGTCACTGCGAAAGTGTGTTTAAGGAACTTGCTGTCACTGATGAAGAAATTGTCAATGTGGAGCTTGCAACTAGAGAACAGTCAACGTCAAAAATGTGGTTTAGATTTAGGACTGGGCGTGTTACAGCTTCAAAAATGAAAGCAGTATGTTCGACGTCTTGTAGCAATCCTTCACTGAGCTTGCTGAAGTCAATATGCTACCCAACAGAAGCAACATTTTCATCTGCAGCAACTAGGTGGGGATGTCAACATGAGCTAACAGCAAGAGAAAGTTACTTGAATCAAATTAGTACCCTTCATCAAAATGTCAACATCAGTGATTGTGGGCTTTTTTTAAGTGCATGTTATCCCCATTTGGGTGCTTCCCCAGATGGTCTTGTTGAATGTGATTGCTGTGGTAAGGGATGCATTGAAATTAAATGTCCATATTGCATGAAGGATGAAAATGTACGTGGTGGGAAGAATTCATGCTTAGAAACGATTGATGGGGCTCTTCGGTTGAAGCGAAATCATCCTTATTTTTATCAGGTGCAATCTCAACTGCATATTTGCAATTTAGAGTATTGTGACTTTATAGTGTGGACCACAGATGATTTGTTTATGGAGAGGATTGAGCCCTGCCCTGAACTTTGGGAACAAATTACTTTAAAATCTACCAAGTTTTTCACAACAGTAATACTTCCGGAGCTAGTCAGTCATCTGTTCAGTAAGAAGACCACACCACTGACTGATTCCACTAATCAGGTCAGCCTTACTGCAGCAAAGTCCAAATCTATAAAACAGGGAAGGAAGAAAAGTGTCAAAAAGCTGTGTGTTAGAAAAAATAAAGTGGAATCCCCATCATATACCAGTACGCTCGGTCAAGTGGACCCCCATTGTAGTGATCATACCTCAGCAATTCCTGTGGATAAAATGGTCATTTCAACAGGACATGATAGTTCCGATGATGATGCAACACTGTACTGCATCTGCAACAATTCAAGCAGCGATTCCAAAATGATAGCTTGCGACTCGGCAGATTGTCCCCACAAGCCATTCGAGTGGTTTCATTTTTCCTGCATGAAGTTGAAGAAAGAACCGGTAGGAAAATGGTATTGTTTGGATTGTGTGGAGAAAGAAGCTGTGAACAATATTAAAACTTCTAAGATAAAGAGAAGGAAATAATCCATGTGCATATAATTAACTTTTATTTAACCTGTATGCATTTTTATTACTGGGTTGTGATTTTCATCATGTTTGTCCAGTGAAATCAACAGCAAGGAACTTGTAAGCTTGAATATACAAATTGTTTCCATGAACTTCAATTATTAAATGGAATAGAGCTCAACAACACGTCTGCAGTTTTCTTGTCAGAAATGATAAGGAACCCTAGCTGCACTGATGAGCCCTGGGAGGGCGAAACGTGTAAACAAATTTTAAAGCAAATTTTTTTTATTTGCTAAAACAGTCACACATACACCACCTTTCAAATCACAAGTACATCTACACTGTATATAAATCTCACCATTAAAGATGCAACATCATAGTTGTAAGTACCATATTTCACTTCGGTCAAAGGTATTTGAAGTCTTAAATAAATTATTAAATATGAATGTTCAGTGAAAACACAAGAAACATTTGAGTGTGACAATAACAGTAATAAAGATTAGAATATGCAATACTGCAACGTCAAAAACATGAGTGTTAAATGGTTAGCAAAGCAAAAACTGTTTATAAATATTGCAAAGGTGTTTGCATTATTTGTAGATTTATTTATTTTATAGTACTAAATGAAGTACGGAATGACCATGGTTTTCAAAATGACCAAATCCGGTACAAATTGACCAGCAACATGTAATTACAAATACTGACAGCTTGACGATTGGCAACTATAAAAGGAAAGCTGATATTGACAAAACTAATCAAACATAGCAAACTAATTTGTAACATCCACCAAGCATGTTACTGAATTTCTCAATACATGTATTAAATTATTCGGCTGTAATATGTTTTATACATTAGTTTCAAGATTTGAGGCACAATCTACTTTTTGATACAAAAAATAACATGGTAACATGTTTCGCCCAACCCAGGGCTCGTCAGTGCAGCTAGGGTTACTACAGTTTCCTGTGAGAAAAAAAATCTCAACAGATGGAAAAAGTAATAAACTGCAGACATGTTGGGTTTGGAGTTTTTAAATTATTTTTGTTACATGTCTCAAGTCCTTCATGGCTGCTGTTCTGTAAAAATATATATTGTTTGCTGTCATTCAAATGGCACAACTGATGGGCACATATTTGTAAGTGCACAACAAACAAAAACAACTTTATCTAAAAGTGGTTTTGAATTTTCTTTTGAAATCAGATGGTCAATGGGGCATGTCCCTCCAAGAATGGTAAATTTTTGTCGCACACAGCCAATTACTCGCTCGACATGAATCCTCACATTTGCAATTTTCCTTGTGGATTCCACTTCAGATGCGGTCAGTTGGGATTTCCCTCTCATAAAAGCTGGATATCGCACCTCAGCTCCGTACACAGCTACCATTTCCTGAATCTCGAAACCTCGGTCAGCCAAAATGACATCCCCATAAATCAAATTTGACAGAAAGTCGCAATTAGCCGTCAAATGTTTGTCGCTTACTCTTCCACCCCATCCTTCTGAAATAAAACTAACAGTTCCTTGCGGTGTAATCCCAATGAGATATTTTGCTGTGTTATGATGTTTATAGTTTGACCATGTCTGCGCTCGAGCTGTCATATTGGATGGTCTGTCAATAAAGAGCTCAAAACAGTCAATAATTACAGTTACTTTACGTCCAAAATATTTTCTAAAAACCATTGGCATGGTGTCATGAAGCTCGTCTCTGTCTGGCCAACGCACTAGTGGCTGGAGCCTTTCATACATCACATTGACAGTAGCCAGAAACACCTTCGATATGGTAGAATTTGACACACCAAACCGGTAACTCAGATCAGTGATGGAAAGATTTAGTCGAAGCCGCATCAATGTTATAATAAATTTTTGGAATCTTGTCAACAAAGAAAGCTTATTTTCTGTTATTTCTGTTTTTAGCAAATCAAACAAAGCCATGAGTGTGACAAAACTGGACAAGCCAGTATAATACTTGACCTTGTCATCATCATTTTCGAAATCTTCTGGTTTATGGGACTTCAATTTAAATACCACTTTCTCTAAAGTTTTAATTTCCTCGCGCAGTTTTTCATTTTCCTCCTTAAGCACCACAATTTCTGCTGTTGCTACTCTAAGCTTTTCAGGGTCAGACATATGGGCATCCTCAGTTTCGTTATCTACCTCAGGTTCGGTATCTGTACTGGAAACAGCTCCCCCCTCTTCAAATAACGCGTTCAGATCCAAAAGAGTTAAAGCAGCTGCCCTAGTCTGTTTGGTTTCTTTTCGGTTTTGTAACCTACTGTATCTTTGGCCCGGATCAGTTGAGGTACACTGCTTGTAACCCAGGTTTAAAGAAGGCACCCAATCTGGGTTGGTTTCATCATACAAAGTTGATGGCTTTCCTAAAAAAAAAAAAAAAGACATAATATGAGAGACTGATAAATATATGTACATGTATGTGGGGAAATCTTTCCAGTAAGACTTCCAAATATTCCTAACATGCATACATGTATATTTGCTCTTAAATATGTTTTACGGTTATTAATAGCTTGGTATATTTTTGATCACACAACAAATACTGAATTAACATATACTCATACATTATGTATTGGAAAATATACAAGTCTGTCCACACACACACACAGTTAATTCCAGCTTAAAACAATTTTTTATTTATTAAAAAATTAAATAATCTCTACAGAAAATTGTCAATATTTAAATGGGTTGTAGAGGTGGTGTGTGTGGCTTTAAAAATAACCTGCTTGTTTCACCCCACCCCCAGTGACACACGAATGCGCATTATAATGATTATTCAGTTATTAAAAACATAAAAACGTACCACTAATAAAATGCCTGGAACAAACTCTACAATTTTCCACAGCTTTCTTTGTCAATTCCTGACGATTTATGGCTGCAAGCCAAAACCTCTTCCTTCGCTCACTTCTCTCTTTAGTATCTTCACCCTGGGTTGAATTAGGACTTTAGGCAGTCGATAAAACCTGCTGTTATCTTTTCCGCACCGTGAATTACAATCAACAATGGCACACGTTGTAGGCATTATGTTCAGATAAAGAAATGAAAACGGACAATAGCTTGTAAACAATGACGATAAAAAGATCACGATACGCTCAGCTGCCTACCAATATGGCCGACCGTAAGGCACTGTGGGTAATCCGTCGGAGCCGGGAACCCTCTATAAAATGTGGGTGTGTTGGGTTGTAAAAAAAATTAGTTTCATCTGGGCTAAAAATGTATGCAATTTTATTTGATGTAGTACCACCGTGTCAAGTAGCCTTGTGCTTGGAACATGTATGGGGTACCTGTAAAAAAAAGTACTAAAATTTTGTGCGAAACTAGGGGTGCTGCAGAAACATCTGGTTATACCGAAAATGAGCCATGAAAGGTACCATTTTCTGCAGTTAATACTTTGAGGTAGGGGTTGTAGTACTGATATTTATGGGTCACAGTTTGGTTGATATATTGCATATAGTGTTTTTAAACACAAACGTTAACATGGTCGCCTATGGGATTTGAATTGGTATAGTCCAACCTATACGGGATGCAGTCGATTCGTCCACTGAAAATTCGTCCACTGAGGAACTCGAGACAATTCGTCCACTACAAAAAATCAGTTCCGGACGATTCGTCCACTGGGTTTTTATTTCCCCAGTACATTTCGTCCACGGACTAAATAATGTGTACTACATGTACGTAGGGGCTAAATAAACTATTAGATATTTTTTACCGCGTATTTTTTTTTTGCTGTGTCATAAATTTACAAAGGTGAAAATAAATTATATTACGCTTAGTAGATGTTTTTGTAACAATGCTCTGCAGAAATAATTCTTTGGCGTTTCTATTTATTCGGTTATTATTTGTTTCTATAATGTACGCCTTTCACGCTACATGTCGTAGGATGTTTTTAGTACAATATACCCAGTAAAGATAATCTTTAGCCCTTCCCTTTGAACTTGTTTGGTTTCTGTTTGCTTTACCAATTAAGTGTACAGGTGTCCTCTATTGTGATATTGTGAAGTAATTAGTTTAAGCTTGTTTCACCAAGTTGGATCCAGTAGCGTCTAAAACAACATTTAATTAAATTGGAATTGAAGATAACAAGTTTTTATTTTATTTCGAGGTTATTAGGCATATGGGGATAACATGTGACGAGAGAGGGTGCAGTGGATAGAATTTATGGCATTAAAGGAGAACATGACATGGTAATAAAGTCTTCCGACGCGGAGGCTTGCATTACCTATTTACCTCATCGTGACATGTGAGATAATGTACGAGCGAGTGGACGAATCGTCCGCATGATAATGAATACAAACAGCAATCTAATTAAAATTAGCTCCACTATTACATGTGGATCTAACAGCAGCCAGTTGTAGCTCATGTCCACCAATCAAAACCGTACTTGCAGAATCATGCCAGTGATTTGAAAATAATTTGAAAATATTCCGAATTATTCTGAGGGTATACGATATGTTTCATGTGAATTACGATAGCCTTATTTAGACCAGTAGAACTAATTTTAATCAGATTGCTAACAATACTGCGTAGTCTTCAATGTCCAAGTAACATTTCGTCTGTAAATAATAATTTAAATATTGACCAATCACACTTCGCCTTTTATAACGTTATTTGGGAGCATACAAATTCTAAAAATATCGGGCGAGTCTATTTTAGTGGCCACAGTACAGCGAACCATACCAATACGTACCGGATGGGTTATCAGTCTTCATTTTTATAAAATAAAACTTGTTTTAAGGCATTCGTAATTCACACGAAACATGCAATAGTGGAGCTAATTTTAATTAGATTGTACAAACAGTTAATAAAAACTGGATATTAATGTTGAATTCTAACTCTATTTTACTTTTTTGGTTATAGTATACCACAAAATAATGTTAAGAAACGATTACAATGTCAAAGAAATAACTAGTAATATGTTTGAAAAAAATGCACTCATCGAGTGGACGAATTGTCCGAGGTGAGTGGACGAATCGTCCGTGGACGAACCGTCCGGTGGACGAATTGTCCAGTGGACGAATTGTCCAGTGGACGAACCGTCTGGAAAGCGTCTATACGTATAAAACAATCCATACTTCCCGACCTCAAAATATAATAAATTCCTTCATAAACGACAAGATTTCACAATTTTGACTCACAAAATCAGCTCAGAGAATTTAATTTTTTTCAGATTAAACATATTTGTAACTCGAATACGAATAGGGCGCGCATGCGCAGGCCGTTTTCCGAGGCTAGCTGTGAGTGTGGACTCAGAAGTAAACACGAGGAACGCCAGTGCGGACAACGTTTGTTGAAAATTTCAAAATAAGTGGTAAGTACTCGATATAAACACAAGTCAAGACTATTATCAAAGAAATAACAAATGTAGGAATGATTAGATCAAAAACTATGTGAAAATATTGCCAAAAAAGGTGATTTTACGATCAAAATAATAAACGACGATCGAAATTGTCTGGTAAGCCGGCTTTGACGATCTGCTGCTCTCGAATGGTCATAATCCAAGACGATTTTCAGAGTTTTAAAGTCTTTCAACGACCTTACAAACCCAATGTAACAATCATTTATCGTCTTCTCATTCTATCCTGGGTGATTTATTTGAGTTATTCGGGCGTTTCTTGCATCCAGTGGGCAGATAAAAAAATCCTTTTGAAATATTTTCGATCGAAGCGGCTATTGTGAGCAGTTCCAGTCTGTATGTACACCCTCGCTGCTGGAATAGCATTGTAGTAATAACCTCTATTTATTCTGCAATCACTATGTTTAGGTACGTGACAAACAAATTTAACCAACAAAGATAGCGATAAATCAATTATCATTCTACAGAGCCCAGAAAATGCTTTAAAATGCAGTTTTAATTTTTGTTCTAGGTTCAATATTAAAAAAAAATTCAAGATGTGGCGCCATGCCCATTTTTTGGCTTTGTTTTACTACTAAAACAAAAGAAAAGTTGTGACCTTTTCAATTAATTACCGGTAACTTTTAATACAGAAAGTGTCATAACTTTTTTAATTTTAGATAGATTCTACTGAAACTTTCAGGGAAGCTTTGTAATTGTTGCGACGGAGTGTCACGAAGCGTAGCTGAATGTGGGTGCTGTCGGGTTTCTTTCTGTATTATGTGTAGTAGTGATTAATATGTGTATTTTTTTTTATCAGTTAACTCGATCGATGTAAAGGTATTTGACGTCAAACATAGGATTGTTGTGGTATTAGAGCGGGAATCTTTGCCTACCGTTTGGTAGTCAGGAATTGCCAAAAATATACATAGGTTGGTCTCTGACTGTAATGAGAGCGTATTTATGTCCAAATGTCCGTCTAGCTTTTTTTATTTATTTTTTTTCAGTTTAAGAGAAAGAAAAAATTAGGGTCGGGGGGGGTAAAACTAGGGACGGTCGGTCGACCGGAAACACACTTTTTTCTTTTTTTTGGCCTTACACAATTACGTATTTTGGGTCCATTCCGTGTCAAATCACCAAAACCCCCAGATATTTTAAACCCGACCTTCTCAGATTTTTATGCCAATTTTAGGCAAATTGAACCAGTGGTGTGGGAGATACGGCCCCCCCAAAGTTTCAGATTTTCGGCCAAAATGGGTTCTGCAAGTAAGGTTTTGATTGGTGGACATGAGGTCCAACTGGCTGTCTTTAGATCCACATGTAATAGTGGAGCTAATTTTAATTACATTGATCTGCAGTATGCCACAAAAGGATGTAAGGTAGCCTGTTTATTTTCCCAGTGGAAACTCTGAATCTGATCCTGAACAACGTACGAGAAATTTTCCAGAAAATCACCTTGCAGGACAAAGTCAATGCTTTCCTAAATCTAGCCCTGAAACCCTTTCAGTAAAGTTAAGCAGGTCAGAAAACTAAAATGGCAGCAGAGTACATGTATCATTGCATTTGGGTCAAACTTTTCAAGTATAATTCAGTTAATGAATGTCAAGGTAGACCTTGTTCACACTCTGTGACTGGGTGTACAAATACATTATGTAGTACATCACTGGATGAAGCCTGGTTTCAGACTGGGTTGTACTGTAGTTGATTGAAACCTTGTTCAAAACCACTGGCAAGGCAATATGACATGACAAAATGACTTAATAGGTTTTATGAAGAAAACATAATACTTACATATTGATGAACATCTGACATAGTGTCCAACTTGAAAGCTTCAGATTGTCAAAGAAATGCAGATGAAGAAACTTCTTTGTCTTATACTTCTAATAGCCATGTGCTCAATTGGGATTTCCCCAGGGGATTTCAAGGAGTACCTGACATGCCTGAAGCCACACTTCCTGTTAACCCTTTGGGCCTGATTGTGTAGAATCTCTCATGCCATTTGGCATCTTTTCATATCCTTCAGGCATTCCTTCAGACATGTCAGGTGGATTTTGACTCCCAAGATGAGTTTTTGGTCTCAGAGAAGTCTATACATGTAGAAAATGTACATTGTAATGCATTGTATCAATCATCCGTGCAGGTATGCATTTTTAAAATCTATATTGTGGCTAAACAAAAAAGATTACACCTCTGAAACTTTTATGTTTTAATTAACATGTGGGAGATTAAATTACAAGAACGGTCATTTCAAGGTCACGTGATCCACATGGTCAATGTCAAGGTCATAACAAAGGTCAAACGGTCACTATACCCCAACATTCTCCAATCTGAACAGTAATGGCAGATTTGGAATCCTTGTCAAATTGTCTTTCCAACAATACCAATATATACTTGTTCCTGAGATATAAGGGTTCAAAGGTTGGCGACCACGCCCATTTTGGCTGAAAATCTGAAACTTTGGGGGGCCGTATCTCTCACACCACTGGTTCAATTGGCCTAAAATTTGGATTTGGTGTTGTGGGATTCCAATCAACAAGTATACCAAGTTTCATAAAAATCTGAGATGGTCGGGCTTACCCATTGGGTGATTTGACACAGAATGACCCTTTTGTACTGTCCACTAAGTTATGATGTTGTCCACTAGCTGTTACTAAATGTCCAAAATTTGCATCACACTTACAGCCAATATTTCAGGATTACACTTTAAATAGTTTACACCATTATGTGGTATACACAATAATGTAAGAGACATATCAATACAGTGAAACCCCTCTAAACTAGACACAAATGGAACCAAGTAAAATGTGTGGTTTTAAGGGGAATCCAGTAAAGATGAGTTCTATTCTGTACTCTATTCTGTACTGATATCTAAAATGGTACCATGAAAAATGTCTGGTTTACAGAGGGTCCAGTTTTGACGGGTTTGACTGTAGTAACATGCTAGCATTAACCCCGATAAAATGACATTTCTACCTATTTGCTATAATTGAAGGTGACTTAGCAGACAGTAGCATATAGTAAATATTTCCCATCATATATTATCATGCACGCTTTTGTAGATTTTTGGTATACTTTATCTACTTTGTGATAGAATGGTTAAACCCATTCAGTATATTGGTAGTTTATTGGTCAGTTTTGTGATTTTAGATGGGAAAATCTACTTAATCAAGGCTTTTACAGAATTACTTACAGTGATAAAGCAGGATGGCTGATAATGTCCATTAGGATTTGAGGGGTGTCCGTGTGTTTATCACACAATACCCTGTGATCTTTTTAGTGTGTCTAGACACAGAGTCTGGGGACCGTCTAAATATACACCTGCCAATTAGGAACCACAGGTACAGGCCACGGAAAGAAAAGACCAATTAACCAAGAAAACACTGATTATTATTTCAGTATGTGCGTTAATTTATGTACAAAACATAATACTGTTATTTGAACACTTTGACAATGGTGGTTTATTTTGTATTGAAAAATTATATATACTTGTTGCTGGCTTACTAGGATGGATGATATTACAAAACATTGCGATGCATTCGCAAAAATCAGGTATGTTTTGTTTCTTCAGTTTGAAGACTTAATTCCTGAGGTGACACGTGTTAGGTATTACTTAACCACCAGCTCTCCAGAGGGCGTATTCACTGGGATGGAACAAAATGGCTGCACCCGTTATATATAATAGCCGTTTTATTAATTAACTATACCATTATACTTGTTGATATTAAGAAATAATGTGCATTATATATCGTTGACTATGCATACCAGGCCAAATGCCTTAATTGTCCCTTCCTTTAAGAGTTGTAGAATATTATATTGTAGGTAGGTAAATCATTGGTTTTTTACATTAGTTGGTTAATTTGCAGTTGTTTGTTACAGATTAATGTAAAAATAGCAAAATATTGCACAACACTGATACTGCACCTATGATATTTTGTTTTTAGAATGTTGATTCTCTCCTTGTTTCTTCTTTGAGGAAAATGCGATAGGGAAAAGCAAACATTGTTGTTTAAATGACTGAGACATAATATATGAATCCTGGGTTTTTTCTCCCTCACCATCAATGTTTTATGTCCCCCACCCCTCCTTTGTGGAATCTGTAACCTGAATAATATCAGTCTAATAGTGTTCTTTTTGATAATGTTCTGCTTATTGTTATGGGTTGTTCAGTACAATTAGTTGCTAATTAATGTATGGTGATCTGAATAATCACCAGAACAAAAATTAATCTTTGTATTTTTTTTTTTTTTATGAATCAAGGAAATATTTCATCATAAATCAAGATGTCTTGGATCTGATTGAGCATAAATTGTAGATCAACACATATTACTCTAGCTGAATGATCTAATGCTGATGTCATTATGTTAGTGTGCTAAATTACAAGTCCAGAATTTGGTTTGTTAATTATAGCTATTTGTTTCACTAAAGATTTTCTTATAGTGTTAAATGTTAACTTTATAATAAAATAAAGTTAAAACTATACTCAAACATCTTTTCCAAAGTTGTAGTTAGATAGCAGAAGATGACATTATGTATGTTATCATTTCCAGTTAAATTATGTAATTGGTGTTACTCAAGAATATTCTCAGTCATTTCTCTAGAAACTTTATTTTTGAAATTTAAATTGTTTATTAAGGAAGGCATAACCATTACCAATGTTACACGAAGAAACCTGACACCTGTGTGTGTGTGAAACGAACATGTGTTGTATTTTCCTGTGGTGACATAGAGCAAAATGTGTGCCCATGTGGTACTGGTTGACAACATGTATGTTTAATGTCATGAGTGGACTCAAAAATAATCAAACTAAAGCTCTGTGGCAGTAATAAAAATAGGTTAAATATACATATATCAATATCTGTTCTTATATGCTAAAACGAGATACATACATATATTCCACAGGTTTAGGTTTTTTTTTTTACAAGATCCTAGTATGCTCAAAACCATTTAACCATACTAATACATGTAAATAGATTTTTCTATATTTTTAAGTATATAATTTTTTTTATCCATTATGTCCAGTGAAACAAACTTTTCAGTACAAGTATTTTTATTTATGCATGATAATTTTTGTATTCATATACCACTGCATTTTATTTAAATTTAGGACTAGCTCTGGCACTTGTCAAATACAAATTTTAAAAACAATTGGCAATTTTCATTTGGCATAATAATTTAATGTAATAATTGATATTTTGTTACAAAATAAATGAACTTGTAGAAAAAATTAGAAGTTTAATAGACAATTTAGTGACATTTTCTACTCACCCAGAGCTATCCCAGGGCACAATATTTCACGCGAACCGCTGTTCTGTTCGCGTGTCGGTTACGCAAAATTAAATTTACGCGAACTGCAAACTGGTTACGTCATAACCTGTAAACGTTCAGAAATTAAAACTTGCAAACTTCATGATTACAGGACGTTTATTCACGCAGACATACTACTAGTATTTCGACAAATGTTTTAGGCTGAATTTTAGATACTTGATGCGCAGCAAATCAGTAAACAACGTTATATTTCAACAGTTGTAATTTTCAACCAGTTTAAAGGAAATGTTCAGTATAGAGTCGAGCCAAAACTTTTAAAGAAATGTGCTTAGACTGTTGGGTACGGCTAAATTATCTGTTGCTATTTTATCTCTAAAGGAATATATGTGGACATAATATTGGATTGCCTATAATTTTACATATGTTAAAAACAGTTTTCCAAAAAATTGAAAAATACTAACATGTTTAAAAAAAACATTTGGAACGTCACTGTAGTATAGAAGTACCATCGATAAAGTAAAAGTAGCATAGCCACCACAAAACGCAAAAAGGTATCCCTCCAAATGATTATGTATACATATCAAAGGCATTACGCACAGTACGCATGTGCGTAATGCAAAAACAAAATCCGGGAATAGGTCGAGGCTGTCTGTAATTGGTCTATAAAATATCTTCTTAAAATTGACTCGAAAAAATATTTAAAACCCCCCCAAAACTAATGCCTCCGAAAAGGCTCAGATTGCATCTATAGGGGGAGGCCCTCCTAATATCCCCGCTTGGCACGCCTTTGGCGTGCGTAATGCTAAGAAAATTTCTGGCTACTCCCCTGTATTTTGTTTCAGTACTTAGGGCTGATATTCAGTTCTTTTATAATATTGTTAACTTTAGCAAGCATTAAAGACTTTTCTTTCTTTTTTAATTTTTTCTTTTGTATTTGTTTTAACTTTATGTTTCAGCTAAAAACTATGTACATGTATTTAAAATATAATTTCTACGTAATTTTGAGGTAACCGATCAGGTAACCCACATGTTACACAAATATAATTCACGTAACCGAACAATTGGTTACTGTGACGGAACATGCTCTTAATTTCTTTTCGCCTGTGGCGATATTAATTGTTTTAGAGGGCCATGTGCAGTCCCAATATGCACTTAGACTAGGTGGGCACTTTGTTACGTAATAGCTCCGCGCGACGGTGGTCGAGCTGTTCCCAATACACACCCAGATCAAGTGTGGAGGCCATGTGGCCAGTAGTTACGTAATACCTCCGCGATTGGCGACAGCTAGTCTGACCATCTAAGAAAAAGATGCCGTCTTGGTCGCTGTGGAAATATCACATGTAGGTATTCGGTACCGCCTTGTACCCCCAGGCGATATTCGGTTTTTATAATAAATAGCTAGGATTTTAGATTTATCATAGAGAAACATATTGGACGGCTCCGGGGGAACGTTAGTCCGACTGGACTTGGTAAATATATATTTCTGCTCTGTTGTATAACCTTGATGTGACTTTAAATATTTTTATACTGTATTATACCAATATTATTTAGACAGTATTTCCGGTAATCTGATGAAGTAAACTGTAGGCTTACTGTTCTAAAATTATTAAAGCTCAACCTGTCATCCTAGAGGACCTAGGTAAACTGTAGGTTATTGTCTTTATGGTGATATGTACCAGTATTAATTCTGTATTACAAGGTTACTGAATAAGTAGTTATGGGTTAATTAAAAATTAACCAGTTAGGAATAGTGTTGTAATTCCTTTATTAATTAAGATCCCCTGGAAGCGTTTCTCAATTATCACACGTGTGTGTGTGTTGTATCACGGTGAAGTGATTAGAATATTGTGTAAACTAGACACCTAGTGATTAACTAATTAAGTGATTAGTTCTGGGTTGTTATTATCATTGTTGTTAGATAATTAACCCTTACAGCGATGAATCCCGCTGTACCGGGATCCGCGATCGTGTTTACTGACGACGAATCCCGCTGTACCGGGATTTGGAACCTACTTTGAATTTCCCTCCATTTTGGTAATATGATTACCCACAATCACTTCCGTTTTATACCACTTCCGTTCGTAACAAGCATGGCTGTGTAGAGAGAACATTTTTTACAAATTGACGCACTTTTTGATTTTTAGCGAATATTTTTCATCGAACGTTAAATTTTTTCCAATGATGTCTGATTCCGAGAATAGTGGATCAGAAAGTGATTCATCTGATGAAGAAAATAATGACGATTTTATGTTATTTCGAGACGAACAAGAGATCGGACGACAACGGATTTTGGCCATGTTTGAAGATGACGATGATGAGATTAATTTTGATGGTTTTTTACCGAACTTTGACAAGGATCCTGCTTTCAGTTTTTCTAATGAACAATCGGACGACATTTCTTCAGCTGTTTATTCGGGACGACTAGGTCCAATGCGGATTTTTGACCGAAGTTGTTCAGCACTTGAGTACTTTCAGTTGTTTTTTACAGATGAATTGTTTGAAAACATTTGTTATTGGACCGACAAAAACGCGTGTTACAAAATTGCCACGATCCCAATAACAACAAAGCAGAATGGAAATAAAAAGTTATTTTGGAATTAGACTAGCCATGCTTATGTGTGTTGACTGCCCCAGAAATGAAAGATACTTTTGTGAAAAACCAGACAAGTGGATATTTCATACCCCAGGATTTGCAAAAGTGATCACGTACCGCAGGTATATTCAACTGAGTAGATATTTACATTTTTGTGATGAAACTGATGCTGACAAAAATGACAGACTTTATAAAGTGAGACCTTTCCTTTCTTACATCCAAACTAAGTTTGAGGAAGAGTATTATCCATCTAAGAACATTTCCATTGATGAATGCATGATCCCTTTCAAGGGCAGATTGGGGTTGAAGCAGTACATAAAATCAAAACCAACGAAATGGGGAATAAAGGCATTTCTCTTGTGTGATTCTGCGACAGCGTACTGCTACAGATTTGAAATCTATGTTGCTAAGAACAATGTGTTTGAAGGGGAAAAGATTGGGCTAACCACAGCCGTTGTTCTGAATTTAACTAAAGGAATTGAAAACATGGGACACATTTTGTACACGGACAATTTTTATACCAGCCCTATCCTTGTGTATAATTTGAAAAGTCTTGGCATTGGAATTGTTGGAACTGTTCGTAAAATCAGGAAAGGTTACCCCAAGCAGCTTGCTGACGCCAAAGATCGAGATCTACGTAGGGGCGTGTGCAAATGGATGATGTCTGATGGTATGTTGGCGTTGGTGTGGAAGGATAATCGGTTGGTCCACCTGCTTTCAACAGTTCACCAGCCGGATATAGATGTTTCACGTCGAAACAAACAGGGAGTTTTGGAAGATGTGCGATGTCCACAACTGATAAAGGACTACAACAGTAACATGGGTGGTGTTGACAGGAATGATCAGATGTGTCACTACAGCAAATCTGCCAAGCAGTACAGATGGTACATGCGTCTTGTACTAAAGGGACTGTTGTGGTGTATTTTCAATGCATACGTTATTGAGGGCCACGTGATCGATCACAAACCTGGCAGGGGACGAGCACGTGATTTTCAACAGTTCATCGATGAACTTGTTCATTCTTTGGTTGGTGACAACAGAGCTATCCGGAAAAAAAGGAAACGACCAAGTGTAGATGTTGAGATTCCTGATCATCTTCTGGATGTTGGGTCTCATTTTCCGACAACCGAGGATGTGGACAGTACAAACCACACCTGTGTTGTGTGTACAAAGAAGCACCATGTTTATTCCAATGCAAATGGAGGAGTATCAAGAAAAGACAATCCTTGTAAATTGACCAAGACAATTTTTAAATGCAGTGGTTGTGCCACTTACTTGTGTGTAAAGAAAGGTTCAACATGTTTCCGAGATTTCCATACCAAAGTGGAACACTGGAGATAGTCAATTCACTTACCTGTAATAGTCAATTCACTTACCTGTACAGTTCACCTTTTTATATTTACATTTACTGTTTACTTGTTTACCTTTGTGTTTCTTTGACTGAGGAATTCTTATTGTACTTATTATACTTCATGTGTGTGTATGTGTGCAACACACAATTCTGTGACATTTGGATTGTGTATTCGATAATATGACATTGGACAAAACTGTGTGGATTTCAATTGTATACAGGTTTTTATTTTATGTTAAGGTATACACTGAATAATAACAATATCAAATATATTTATACATGTATTCTTCACTTGTATTAAAAATGTGACTTTAATTTAGTTGAAAACAAACAGCTTTTGTGTTATTTTTTATTTTCACCTGTAATTGCAATTTATTTGACAGGTAATAACAAACAATTTTTTTTTTTTTAAATATCACAAACAGTCTTGTCCTTTTATCTCACTAAATCCAAAAGTTTGTGCTTCTAACTATAAAACTTAATCTAAGACAGCTAATTTAGTAAAGACAATGGAAATTTGCTAATTAGGTCAAGGAAGCCATCGTCAAGGGTCAGCTTGTTAGCAGGGAGCAATCGGTGAAAGGGTTAACTGCGGCAAATATATTTGTCAGCTTAAGGTTAATACAGATTCCAAAGTGTATTGTGTTTTGTTGTGTTTTCTAGTGAACTAAACGTGCTATATATTATATACTTTATATACCTAGAGCCGAGCTAATCGGGTATAGACTGCCCGATACAGAGAGATCTAATAGATATGCAGTTAGGAGAGATATTTGCATAATCGTGTTTTATTCAGTTACGGGTATTATAGGTTCCCCGTGACAGTTACCTAGGCAAAAATCACGTGAACCGACTTCCGGTTCCCTCAGATTTTGAAATATTGTCCCCTGTATCCGTGAAATTTATATATTTTGTGAATGCAATAAACTATTATTATTATAATGTTCAACAAGAGTTCTTGTTTTGGCTTGAAAGTTTGGAATGACATCAGCTGTGATTTCTTGCTGGACTTAGTGTGTGAGAGCTATGCTGCTGTAAGCTTTTATTAAATTCAGATCACAAATAATCTCTGTTTACCCAACTATAGGTCTATAGAAGTAGCAAAACGGTGGCTGGAAAAAAGTCCCAGAGAAAAAATCACAGGGACAAAAAGTCACAATTTTTATATAACAAAATGTGAGTTTGCAGAGTATTGAATATGGCTAAATTAAAAGAAATTGATTAGGGTGAGTTTGTAGAGTGGCCCAATGGCCCACTGAAATGGATCAATCCAAGATTAACCATGCATTGATCTTTACCAGTGGGCAACCTCAGTACACTGATATATGAAACGTAGAATATGTATATAATTGACTATATTTCAGGTATTATGTTTTATTGAAAATTTCAGGCACATGTATTATGTTTAACTGAAAATATCAGGGATTACACACAATTTTCAAGTGAAGTGGACATTACATAGGCCTATATTATATTATCTGAAAATTCCAAGGATTATTCATAAAAACAAAAAAACAAAAAAATGGGGGTGGGGGCAACTTTAATTTTAACCAGATATGAAATTTTTATATGAAATCTTTACAGAAAATTGCCGTTTTAAACTTACCAACACCGTTCAGTCAATGGTGATGTGTCTGAACCTTTTTGAAAATCGGTATCAGTCAGTCAGTGATTCAACAGTGACGAGGTATAAGAAATGAGCGCTAGTCACACTTTCACAGATGATGCTAGTAGTGTAGTACCCATTCACTCCAGGATCACCACTGTGTATCAATTAATAAAGTGTGAAATCCTGTGGCATGCATCCGCGTTAGCGAAGCTTGACATTTGTAGATTCATTTAGTATGACAATATTTTGCCTTAAGTAGTACTTAAATGAAACAAAAAAGTTAGGGGAGAATTTTAGTATTTTTAACGACGGCAACATGTTAAACATTTATTTACAATAACGAAGCTTAGTCGCAAGTTAGTGGTGTTCCACCAACTGATATTCGCACTTAGCACTATCCATTGACAATAAATAAATACACTTTTATTTGTTATACAGTTGTTATGCAGTATATACCAGAGGTTGAAACTAATGTGGGGTACCCCCAAAAATGGAACTGCAATTTATAGCAAAAATGATGGTTGCTATTAAAAACAAATTAAATCTCTTAAATGATACGTGACCCCCCCCATTTTCTTGCAGCTAGATTAGATGTGAGGTGCCACACTTTCTATTGTACTTCCTGGGTGTGTTGAAACGCTGCTCATATCAGTTTTATTAGTAAACGTTAACATTATCGGCAATAGGAATTGATTTGGTCTATTGGAACCATTAACGGCCATTGCAGCAGTGATAGAATATAATAAACTGAGTGGAACACGGAACCGGACTGTTTCTTAAAGAGTTGAAATGGATTTTATAATAATAGTAATAATTTCGATATATAATGTACTCTTTTATTGGGTTTATTTTATTTATTATTATTGTTATAATTATTATTATTATAATATTAACTGCTCTATGGGAAAACTTAACCTTTTTGGGGTGTGTGTGTGTTTATTACTAGAACATATATATATATATATACATTTGATTTGTCCCTAGAAGTATTTTATTGAAACAACTTTATCCCGCTTGATAGTGATAAAAAAACGAGGTATGGCCAACAACCCCCCTAACAACAACAACAGGAACAACAACACCGCCACAAAAAAACCCCACACAATTGATTTTTGAGTCCGGTGACGCAGTGTCAAGAATTGTTTGTCAAACTGCCGTCATCAGAATGCAAGGCCGCTGTCGGCGAATTTTTTATGTTTGCATTATAAACATTTTATAGAGTAACAATCCCGACAGGTTCGGTCTTTATGTGTACATCTACTAGTTGAGTAATTTATTTCAAGTCATACACTGATTATCTAACCACCTTACTAATACAGCTTTAGATTACCACGTCCATTTTCCACAACGTCAAATTCATTATTGTGGCCACTAGGCCAATTACAGGTATTAGAATCTCACTATGTCATATTAGTATTCAAAATATCATATTAGTATTCACTCGGTCATACTAGTATTCACTGTCATATTAGTAATATGTCATACTAGTATGCACTATGTCATATTAGTATTCACTATGGTATATTAGTACTCACTGAGTGATATTAGTATTCAGTATGTAATATTAGTATTGACTATGTGATACTAGTATTCACTATGTCATTAGTATTCACTATGCCATATTAGTATTCACTATGTCATAGTGGTACTATGTCATATTAGTATTCACAATATATTAGTATTCACTGTCATATTAGTACTATGTCATACTAGTATTCACTATGTCATATATTCAAGTATTCACTATGTCATATTAGTATTCACTATGTCACATTAGTACTCACTGAGTCATACTAGTATTCACTGTCATATTAGTATTCAATATGTCATATTAATACTCACTGTCATATTAGTATTCACTGTCATATTAATACTCACTGTCATATTAGTATTCAGTATGTCATATTAGTTTGAAGGAGGATCGTGTGTGTGTGTGTGTGTGTGTGTGTGTGTGTGTGTGTGTGTGTGTGTACATATGTTTGTAAGCCCTTTGACGTATTCCTCTTTCCATTAAGTGAACCAGGACTGATATATCCAATAGCCGATTATTGGTTCGTTAAACAAAACAAATTTCAATTTAACGCGATATTATTAATTGCAATACGCATATCAACTCTCCAGAATAGTCCGAACAAGAGGTCGGAATAGCTTTCGGATATCAGTTTTTGTTTGGTAACCAGTTTATTTTTTGGTATGTTTTTAGAACATATTTTGTGTAATGCTGTATGATTTTCAGTTATAAACTACAAACTGAACACCTACATATAGTGATATTGAAGTAAGTGACTACATACACTGTACATGTTCACTATTGTTGTGCAGGAACGTTTATGTTGGTAACGGCCATTGCAGCAGTGATGGAATATAATAAACTGAGCGGAACATAGAACCGGACTGTTTCTCATTTAAAATGGGTTTCATAATAATAATAATAATAATTTTGATATATAGTACACTGTTTTGATGGGTTTGTTTATTTATTTATTATTGTTGTTGTTATTTTAATATTAACTGCTCAATGGGGAAACTTAACTTTTTTTTCATTTTGTTTTTTCTATTTTTGTTGTTGTTTTTTTCGGGGGTGGGGGTGTAAGCTTAATTCAGCAATATTATGCGAGTAATGTACAAGTCCCGTACCACTCTCTTCACCTCATAGATAATAATAATAATAATAATAATAATAACCTCTTTTTTAATATTTTGTTTATTGTTGCTAGCGGGCTTGGTTTTTGTCTGGTTTGTTTGGGGTTTTTTTTTTTTTGGTGGGGGAGGGTAGGGGTCGATAGGTCAATTGCTCTAGCTCGATTCCGCTTATATGTTAAAGGCATACTATCACAGACCATTGACCTGTTTAATCACCCAACAGTATATTACCAGAACATATAAACATTTAATTTGTCCCTAGAAGTATTTTATTCTTGAAAACAACTTTTTCCCACTTGTTACTGATAATAATAATAATAATAATAAAAATAAAAACGAATTATGGCCAACAACCGCCCCCCCCCCCCCCCCACCCCCCACACACACACAAACAACAACTGTCACAACAACACCACAACAAAAAACTCATTGATTTGAAAACATGTAGGGTATTGTATTTTGAGTCACGTGACGCAATGTCAAACCTTGTTTGACAAACTACCGTAAAGAGAATGCAAGGCCGTTTTTGTAGAATGGGGTAAACAGAAGCAAAAAATACACTAATGAAAAGGTTGTTTAAAAGTCAATTAAAACGTTCTCATGTCAGCTTATTTTATGTTTGCATTATAAACATTTTGTAGACTGACCATCCCGACAGGTTCGGTCTTTACATGTACATCTACTAGTCGAGTAATTTGTTTTAAGTTTTACACTGATTATCTAACCACCTGACTAGTACAGCTTTAGATTACCACGTCCATTTCCAACCCTGTCAAATTCATTATTGTGACAAATTCGCTACAACCCCATGACCAATAATGCAATTACATATATTAGTATTCACTGTGTCATATTAGTATTCACTATGTCAGAGGGCTTAGGAATATTCACATTTTAAAAGGCGTACAAATCCGGTCTTGTACCTAGGGGTGGGATGTACCCCAGTGGTAAAGTGCTAACTTGCTGCGCAGTCGTTCTGGGATCGATCTGTCGGTTGTCTTATTGGTCTATTTCTCGTTCCAGCCAATGTATCACGACTGGTACATCAAGTATCGTAGTATGTACATTTCTGTCCATGGGAAGGTGCATATAAAATGTCCCTTGCTGCTAATTGAAAAATGTAGCAGGTTTCCTCTCATGACTATAGGGGCGGAATTTAGCTCAATCTCTTGAGTGCTCGCTTGAGGTACTTGCTTCAAAGGATCAAAACACCTTGGTGGATCCATTCAGCTGATTGTTTTTCTGTCTTGTTCCAACCAGTGCACCACAACTGAACAAAGGTATGTGTTTACCTGTCTGTGGGAAAGTACATATAAGAGATCTCTTGCTGCATTAGGAACATTTTTACGGGTTTCCTGTACAAGTCAGAATTACCAAATGTATGACATCCTGTAGCCGATGATAAATTAATCAATGTTATCCAGTGGTGTCATTAAACAAAACTAACTTCTTCGGATGACTATATGTAAGAATTACCAAATGTTTGACATGTAATAGCCAATGATTAATTAATCAATGTAGCGTAGCGGTGTCGTTAAACACAACAAACTTCTTCTTTTTCTTTAAATTGTACCTAAACAACAAAAAATGGAGTTGTAAATTAGATTTATATTTGCCAAAGTCAATAAAAAATTTATGTTCGTTGGATAGCAGAATATTTATTTTACACTAAATCTAGAAAAGAATGTTTGCATGTTAAAATATAACGAAATATGACCAAGGTTGATACAAGTCCCGGTTTTATGGACTTCTCATGGCAGAGTTAAAAATAATAAATAATAATAACATCACCAAAATGGCAATGCTATGGAATTCCCTTCATCGTTGAGTCAAATCATTTTTAATGGTTAGGAGCGTGTTTGGTCTAGTTCATCCATCCTGATTCCTTCTAGCTTTTAAAGTACTAACATCATCTCCTTTAAATTTAGACTGCATATATACTTTGAAACAATTCTTAGTTTGCTTAAAATAGTGAAGAAATTTTAGGACAGTAATTATTAAATTTCAGGGATAATTTTCTTCAGCACCATGTTCCGATGTATTGAACCCAATTCTGTGACGTTAAATGCTAGTAGATCTACCTAATCAATTTTCAAAACTGACAGCAAGTGTTGCTAACCAACGTTTTGAAAACAAAGGTCACCTGCATTCCATTGAAGCAAAGGAATGAAGGAAATATTTTATTTAACGATGCGCTCAACACATTTTAATTACGGTTATATGGTTAAGGATCACACAGATATAGAGAGAGGAAACCCGTTGTCACCACTTCATGATCTATTCTTTTCGATTAGCAGCAAGGGATCTTTTATATGCACCATCCCAAAGACAGGATAACACATACCACAACTTTTGATATACCAGCCGTGGTGCACTGGCTGAAGCAAGAAATAGCCCGCTGACGGGGATCGATCCGAAACCGACCGCGCATCAAGCGAACGCTTTACCACTGGCATACGTCTTTCCCCGCATTCCATTGATGTTTTAAATGAATTTATAAGCCTTAATATGAATGCATGGTTTACTGGTAAGTGCAGCATCACAAAAACCAAAAGTCCAGCGCCCTATTTAGGGCCGTAGCGAGGAAAATATTTTGCAGTCATTTCAGGGAGATAATACTTAAAACGTCAAATTAAATAACCACTAACTGCCACCCTGGTATTCTGGCCTCGATTGTCATGGAAAATAGCAAATAGATGTATCTGGTTGAGTATGGTTCAGATGTAGCTATTCAGATATCTCCTAGCTGTTAGTTCATATACTGTCTCTTGTATGTTTCTGTTAAGGAGACTGGAGGTCCCACGTTAATACCTTCTGTTACCAGCTTTGTACCTTGTAGGTTGATTGCTGTTCAGAAGACTGGAGATCCAGACACATTAATAGCTTCTGTCATCAGCTATGTTGTCCTTTGCAGGTTGATTTCTGTTCAGAAGACTGGAGGTCCTGACACATTAATAGCTTCTGTTATCAGCTGTGTTGTCCTTTGTAGGCTGATTGCTGTTCAGACTATTGGAGGCTCTCACAACTTAATACTGTAATACCTTCTGTCATCAGCTGTGGTAAGCTGAATGGACCACAAGTCCACCATGCCGCAAATGCCAGAGTGCACCAGTTTTAGTTTCTGTTCTATTTATTCATTTATTGTTTTCTATTTTAGTGGCTGATGTCTTCACCCCACATCTCCGGAGATGCGTCAGACGTGTATGGATTTCTAGTTTGAGAGAAGCTCACCAGGAAACTTTACATTCTGACCACCAGGAAACTATACATTCTGACCACCAGGGAACTCTGCATTCTGAACACCAGGAAACTATACATTCTGATCACCAGTAAACTATACATTCTGATCACCAGTAAACTATACATTCTGATCACCAGTAAACTACATTGTGAACACCAGGAAACTATACATTCTGATCGTCAGGAAACTATACATTCTGATCACCAGTAAACTATACATTCTGACCACCAGTAAACTATACATTTTGATTACCAGAAAACTATACATTCTGATCACCAGGAAATTATACATTCTAATCTATACTGGTAAAAAAGTAAGACGGGAGTGCAAAACGTGAACTGAAAACCTCCATCTGAAAATCAGTATGTCATTAGCTGCTGTTACAACTACAAAAGGTGAAGTCTGCTCAAAGTTTTGTAGAAGTAAATCTAAATTAGAAATGCACATGCGCGTCCATACTGGAGAGAGACCGTTCAAATGCGGAATGTGTTTAAAGGATTTCTCTTCCAAAAGTAACATTAAAACACATATGAATATTCACACTGGTGTAAAACAATTTGGATGCGATATCTGTAAAAAATCCTTTGATTTCAGTTACAGGTTAAAGCAACATTTGTTGATTCATACTGGTGAGAAACCTTTCAAATGTGATATGTGCACAAAATGTTTTACACAAAATTCATCTTTGAAAACTCACAAAATGCTTCATACTGGTGAGAAACCTTTCAAATGTGATATGTGCACAAAAAGTTTTACAAATGGTTCCAGTTTGAAAAGTCACAAAATGCTTCATACTGTTGAGAAACCTTTCAAATGTGATATGTGCACAAAATGTTTTACAACAACTATAGACTTGAAACGCCATAGTATGCTTCATACTGTTGAGAAACCTTTCAAATGTGATATGTGCCCCAAATTTTTTACAAATGGTTCCAGTTTGAAAAGTCACAAAATGCTTCATACTGGTGAGAAACCTTTCAAATGTGATATGTGCACAAAATGTTTTACACAAAGTTCATGTTTGAAATTTCACAAAATGCTTCATACTGGTGAGAAACCTTTCAAATGTGATATGTGCACAAAATGTTTTAGACAAAGTTCCCGTTTGAAATCTCACAAAATGCTTCATACTGGTGAGAAACCTTTTAAATGTAATGTGTGCACAAAATGTTTTACAGGCAAACAAACCTTAAAAAAACACATGTTTATTCATACTGGTGAGAAACCTTTCAAATGTGATATGTGCACAAAATGTTTTATAAATGGTTCCAGTTTGAAAAGTCACAAAATGCATCATACTGGTGAGAAACCTTTCACATGTGATATGTGCACAAAATGTTTTACAAATGGTTTCTGTTTGAAAAGTCACAAAATGTTTCATACTGGTGAGAAACCTTTCAAATGTGATATGTGCACAAAATGTTTTACACAAAGTTCAGGTTTGAAAACTCACAAAATGCTTCATACTGGTGAGAAACCTTTCAAATGTGATATGTGCACAAAATGTTTTAGACAAAGTTCCCGTTTGAAATCTCACAAAATGCCCGTTTGAAATCTCACAAAATGCTTCATACTGGTGAGAGAACCTTTTAAATGTAATGTGTGCACAAAATGTTTTACAGGCAAACAAACCTTAAAAAACCACATGTTTATTCATACTGGTGATAAACTTCTTCATAACGGTAAAAAGCCATTCAAATGTGATATGTGCCCCAAATGTTTTACAACAACTGCAATCTTGAAACGCCATAGTATGATTCATACTGGTGAGAAACCTTTCAAATGTGATATGTGCACAAAATGTTTTAGACGGAGTTCCTGTTTGAAAGA
The DNA here is from genome assembly GCF_016097555.1 of Gigantopelta aegis. Taxonomy (NCBI): domain Eukaryota; kingdom Metazoa; phylum Mollusca; class Gastropoda; order Neomphalida; family Peltospiridae; genus Gigantopelta; species Gigantopelta aegis. The sequence continues at coordinate 52,717,169 of NC_054710.1, forward strand.
TCATAAAATGTTTCATTATGGTGAGAAACCTTTCATTTGTGGAGTGTGTGCAAAATGTTTTACAAACAAAAGTGCCTTAAAACGCCATATATTGATTCATACTGGTGAGAAACCATTCAAATGAAATTTCCTCAAAATGTGTTACACAGAATTCCACCTTGAGACTACATAACATGCTTCTTCGTGGTGAGAAACCTTTCAAATGAGATTTGTGCACAAAATGTTTTACACAGAGTGCCCAATTAAAAGACCGTAAAATGTTTCATTATGGTTAGAAACCTTTCAAATAAAATATCTACTAACAATGATCTGTCCCCATTGAATGGATGTTGTAGACCCGAGCCTTTGGTGAACATCAACCTCTGGCTTTAGCGAGAACCAATTAAAGGTCATCATTTTATAGTTGACTAATCAGATTCTGTACAAGCAATCTGCACACTATGTAATTATTGAAAAAAAGATATTATCCCAGATATTTTGGCCAATATTGACAATATGCTAATAATTAAAAAAGCCTCATTTTGCGTTGAACTAGACGTCACATTAACTAGTAGTCCCGCAAACAGAGCCATAAAAAAGACTTAGTTTTTGAGTAGGTGGTCATGGAAAGGTAACATCTGTCCTCGTGGCTAGACATGGTCATTGGGGTGTTGTAAGCATGAAATGATTTGATGACAGCGTCAAAAATGCGTGTGAAGAAATTGGCGACCATGTTTCAAACTGGTGCGTCTTTCAGAGTTTAACATTCATATCTCGGTGGCTGCTCCAGGTAGGAATGTGTTTTTGTGGTCAAATAACATGAAAGTAATATTTGTAATATGATTTGATGTAAATTTTACCCACAATTTAAAACAAATGCAACTAAACCTATCCCATCATACTTTTATTATGGTGAAATAATTAAGCAAATACAACACTGTCGAGTTTGTAGAATGGGTAACAGTAACCTAAATGGTCATACATTTAAGCGTCATCTGTTAGATAATCCAAAATGTGCTTGTGGGCATATTCTGGAAGATGCTGAAAATGTATTTTCATCAGCCTCTATTCAGAGTGCATCGAAATACCAATTTACAGAAATATCTACATTTTATTATTTGGCGATCTACACTCAACTAATCAGGAAAATATAGACATTTTAAAATCCGTTCATGACTGTTTTGTTGGCACTAAACGTTTCGAAACTTAATAGCACTGTTTCATTTCTCTACCTGTCTTAGTTCTCTATACGTACGTTCCTTTCTGTAGCTCACTTTTACGTTAATTATCTACTATAATGGTTTATTGTTGTTAGTTATTATGTGTACATAGTCTGTCATCTTGTCACAGCTTGTTTATAAAAAAGGTAGGGAAAGGTCCCTAATATAGGCTTGTAGCCTGTCAACCATTGACCAATCCCACTTGAAAAAAATTGAATAAATATTGTTTGAACTAAATACACAAATAATGCGTTATTTTCTTGATAAAAATGTCGAAAAATTAGCATCCCTTTTTCACGAAGTATATATCCTGTCCCATTTCCATCCTGTCTGTATTAATTACCATACTAAGGAACTCTACTTTCCTCTAAAACAGCTCAAATGTTAGGGGTTTATATAAGTCCATATTAAGTCACAATAAATATAATTTAAAAATATTGTTTTGTAAGTAGATCTGATCCATCAATTCCTCGACGAGCCTGGACATCCCAGTGTCTGTCTAATGGTCAACTGTGATGAACTCGCTGAAATCAAAATTATTCTTGTAGCTCAACTCTACTCTCGTTCTATGAGACCGGTCTAAGTGTTTCCACCCATATTATTTTCTATGTATGTCAATGACTGTGAGACGTAATTACTATCAGATAATTGTCCTTATGTTGAAATACAAATGTTTAAATATATTTTTAATAATGTATACTGACGATATGGTACTTTTATCTGAAACACCAGAAGGACTGCAATAAATGCTTGATTCACCAGCAAAGTATACCTATCAATGGAATTTAACAGTAAACGCCCCTGCGTGTGCTGTAACCTCGCCGTGGTGCAGGGGTGTAACATTCTCTTTGAGAATGGCCAATACAGCACAAAATTGAAGTTTTGAGTAAAATTCAGTATCCGTAAAATTCTGTGATATTTGTGTTTTTGCACAGTTCTTTACAAAGTCATGAATTTTTATATTGATGTTGATCATCACTTTATTTATTTGCATTACCATAGTTTGACACCCAATAGCCGATGTATTTTTCGTGCTGGGGTGTCGTTAAACATTCATTCATTCATTCATTCATTTATACAAATAAGACTAAGGTTGTTAGTTTTAGAAATGGTGGCAAAGTTCGAAATAATGAAAAATGTTTTTATAATGGTTACTAGTTAGAGATTGTAAATTAATTAATTATATATATATAACGATCGTAACCGTACTCAGAAAAGAGCTGCAGAGCAAGGTCGTAAAACTTTATTCTCAATACTTGGTGTATGTAATAAGAATTATTTTAATATTGAAACAATGTTATCTGTATTTGACACGTTAACAGTGTTCTTGGTTACAGAGCGGAAGTGTGGGGTTTTCACCCTGCTCAAGACATCGAAAAGATCCATTTACAATTTTGTAAAAAAAATACTAGGGTTACGAAAAGGCACATGTAACGATTTTGTTTATAATGAGTTACGACGATTTCCATTGTGTATTATAAGAAAACTAAGAATCTTTAAATATTGGATAAAACTACATGTATACTACTAATAACTATATTAAAAGCTATATATGAGGAAATGGAGCAATATGGAGATAATTGGTTAATGAATGTTAAAAAAGAACTTAATGCACTTGGTCTAACATATATATATATATATATATATATATATATATATATATATATATATAGTCGAACCTGTTTATGGCGGCCACTCGTGGGACATGACAAAAGTGGCCGCCATAGAGAGGTGGCCGCCGTATGCAGGTCATATATATCCGAATTTTTAAAAACAATTACACGTATGTTGCAATAGAACTATTAAGGAGCCATATACATGTGCAAAAACGTAATTAAAAACAAGACACTTTTCTTCCTAGTCGTCTCATCTTGCGGTTAAATCTCTGCAGCCACCACAAACAATCCGGTGTTCATCCATGCTTTCTTGTTGTTGGTGTATGTTACTGGTAGAGATTCTGGTGTTATGTTTTTAAAACAGCGTGGTTTCTTGGACGTTCCTATGACTAGAGGAACACATTTTTCTCCGGTCATACTTGCACATAGTGTCACGGTCAGTCTCTCCTTCGAGCGCTTACCGCCAGCACATTCATCACCTTTCACTTTAAGGGTTGCCTTTGTTGTATCCCTGTAAAACAGACCGGTCTCGTCCATATTGAAAATGTCCTTAGGAGCATACCCGTCACACACCACTAGCAACTTTGACTTCCAGTCCTCAACTGCAGTGTCACTTACGTCACCTCGCTCCCCACTTAGTGTACCTGCGACGATGTTGTGCCTATGCCTGAATGAATCCAGCCACCCATTTGACGGTTTGAAACTCGCTATTCCCAAATCTTCGGCAAATTTTAACGCCTTCTCCTTAATCAGTGGACCGCTGACATTTATTCTACGAGCAGTGGCACCTTGGAACTATTTCCAAACCAACATGTTAATATCCTCATTGCCTGTAAGTTTTCTCTGCCTTTTTCCGTCAGAGGGCTGGTTGTTATCATAATCTGCCAACACCTCCGTTTTTCTCTTTAAAATGCCATCAATTGAGTTCTACCCACCCCGAAATGTTCAGCAATTTATCTAGCACTCAATTTGTCTTTCTCTGATTTTTTAATGACCTCTACTCTCTGTTCCAACGTTAACGCGATCGGCCACCACCGCCGATGACTAGTACATCGCACCGTTAATCCAGATTAAAATCACTTGTTAATTAACGAACACAGCTAAGCGACCGACGACCTTTAAAGGACCGCTGTTTATCAAGCCAATTGGTTATATCAACAAAAACATCTTACGTTTTTTTTTACGATTTCCGACATTTCTTTATAACTTGCACTAAAAAACAATTGTGGCCGCGATAGCAGGTTAATTTTCGCTTTTTTATGACAAAAGTGTGGCCGCTGGCCGCGTTGAGCAGGTGGTTGCCATATAGAGGTAAAATATATAGTAAAATTCATTGGGGGGGACCTTAGGGTGGCCGCCATATGGAGGTGGCCGCGAAGGCAGGTTTGACTATATATATATATATATATATATATATATATATATATATATATATATACTCTTCAAAAAAAAGAAACGCAAAAGGGTACAAATGGGTTATAACTCCGATTTTATGTTTCCTACCGGTTCATGCTTTGTGAATATAAGGTCATTGCATGTCCCAAACACATTCCCACGGTTACATTCGATAAAACGCAGCTACTGTACAATAAAGTTCCAAAATGTGAATATTCGCAAAAACGCAGCCACGTGCAAACCATGTCACCACTGCACGTGCGTTGTCTGCACGTGCAACATGAACACCGACAGTATAAAAGTGCAGGGTGTTCGCTTGCCTGGCCTCTGTATCTGGCCGACAGTTGACAATCCAGGACATGCCACGTCTCAGTGAACCGCAGAGAAACAATGCCATCGGCCGACTAGACGCAGGCGAATCCAGAACGGCCGTTGCCAGGGCATTCCATGTGTCCCCAAGCACCATCTCCAGACTGTGGGACCGTTACCAGCAACATGGATCAACACGTGACCTCCCTAGATCCGGTCGACCACGGGTCACTACCCCCGGGCAGGACCGCTACATCCGGGTACGCCACCTTCGGGAACGATAGACTACTGCCACCTCCACAGCCGCAGCAATACCAGGTTTGCGCAGGATATCCGACCAGACCGTACGGAACCGCCTACGTGAGGTAGGAATTTGTGCCAGGCGTCCAGTTCGAGGTGTCATCTTAACACCACAACACCGTCGACTCCGACTGCAGTGGTGCCAGATTCATCGACAATGGCCTCAACTGCGATGGAGACAGGTGTGGTTCAGTGACGAGTCCCGATTTCTGCTCCGACGTCATGATGGAAGATGTCGCGTGTATAGGCGTCGTGGTGAACGTTATGCGGCAAACTGCGTGCAGGAAGTGGACAGATTCGGCGGGGGTAGTGTCATGTTGTGGGCAGCCATCTCACACACTGGCAGAACTGACCTGGTCCACGTGCAGGGCAACCTGAATGCACAGGGCTACATTGACCAGATCCTCCGGCCACACATCGTTCCAGTTATGGCCAACGCCAACGCAGTGTTCCAACATGACAACGCCAGGCCTCACACAGCACGTCTCACAACGGCTTTCCTACAGAACAACAACATTATTGTCCTTCCTTGGCCATCGACATCACCGGATTTGAACCCAATTGAGCATCTATGGGACGAGTTGGACCGACGCCTCCGACAGCGACAACCACAGCCCCAGACCCTGCCCGAGCTGGCAGCAGCCTTGCAGGCCGAGTGGGCCACCATCCCCCGGGACGTCATCCGTACTCTGGTTGCTTCAATGGGCAGGCAGTTGTCAACACATGCGGAGGCCACACCCGGTATTGACTCCAGATGACCTTGACCTTGGTGGTGTGTCCTATCACTTACTCACAATGGACTAGAGTGAATTGTGAACAATCCTGCAACATTTGGTAATTATCGGACTCACCATTCAATAATTAAATCAATTCTCCAAATGTTACAATGTGGTTTTGCGTTTTTTCTTTTGAAGAGTATATATATATATATATATATATATCTATATATATCTATATATATATATATATATATATATATATATATATGGAACTTAACACATGTTGATGACAGTATTTATAATGTACTTAAAGAAATACTATGTGATCTGTTTAAGCAGCAATGTTATAGCAGAATAATTGCAACGCCAAAAGTAAATTTATATCAATATTTGGTAAATGAATTTGGCTTACAGACCTATCTTTAAAAAAATGCCATTACAGTGTTCTCGCTGCTCCATTTAAGCGGGGCGCCCTGCCCCGCTATTCCATTTTGCCGCCCTCCTTTCACGTTCCCCGCCCTCCTTTATTTCTGAGCGCCCTCCTTTATTTTTGAGCGCCCCTCTTTATTTTCCAGCACCTATCTCCGCTATTTCCAAATGCACTTTTTTCCACACAAAAAACCAACGATCAGTCTGCACACTGAACATCAAAGGAAACAAGCCGCGTTGTGTACGAAAAAGCAATTGACAAAACATTTACGACAGTTACCGTAACGTAATTTAACAGTATTTTTAACAGCCTCTATTTTGTCCAATATCTGTATCCATTTGTATGTTTGATAGACACAATAAAAGTTATATTTTATGTAAGCAATGAAAACATTTTATTTTTTACGGATTCGGCAATCTCCGATTGAAAAAAAACCCCTCTTATTTGGCGCCAAATTTGTCACGTGATCAGAACGGTCATTCTGTCTTTTGTTTCCACTAACTATCGTTTGATATTTTGTCCTCTGTTGCAGATATAATTGGTTGAAACTGATGATTTTTACTTTCTGTTATTCTGTTTATTAAGCAGATCTTTATAAAATATTGTAAACTTTTGATTTTGAGGGGATATGAACGCTTATAAAAACAACGGAAGTGGTAGTGTTTATCATTAAAATCATTTATCTTGAGTGCCAAATAATATATACACCGCCTTTACAAAAACGAAACTACTTTTTATCAGCTGGCGATATTTTATCACAGCGATCGATTCATTCGATGAAGATGGAAATAAAAATGTATCTGACATTAGGAGATCACTTTACAAACATCTTTATTGTTTTTCGTATATCTTGAAATCTTTATTAAAAATAATAATATTAAAACTGATCGGTCCAGCAAAACCGGAACTGCCCGTGAATGTCAGGCCGATATCATCTTCGGTTCAGTTAAAATACGAGTTTTTTTTATAAACCCCTTTGCACTTTTTTGTAGGCAAAATAAGGAGTATGTCTTTTCTCAAAGTCTACCAACACACAACAATATGGTAGCCAAACTACTCCACCCCCCCCCCCCCCCCCCCCCCCCCCCCCTTTTTTTTTTTTTTTTGCTCTACGTTTATTGGGTTTTTTGGTGTGTTTTTTTAAGGGTGTGGTGCCGACCGGCCGCCCTCCTTTAATTTTCACCCAGCGAGAACACTGCATTAGACATTTGTCATTTAAAAGAAATAGCTAAAATTAGAATGTGCGCCAATAAGTTAAATATAGAAATGGGTAGATACAAAAACATTGAAAGATCTCAAAGAATGTGCACACTTTGTGACAAAAATTAAATAGAAAAGAAAGAAATGTTTTATTCAACGACGCACTCAACACATTTTATTTACGGTTATACGGTTACGGATCACACAGATTTTGAGAGGAAACCCTTCATGGGCTACTCTTTCAGATTAGCAGCAAGGGATCTTTTATTTGCGCTTCCCACAGGCAGGGTATCAGAAACCATGGCCTTTGTTGAACCAGTTATGGATCACTGGTCGGTGCAAGTGGTTTACACTGAGCCTTGCGAAGCACTCACCTAAGTTTGGAGTCGGTATCTAGATTAAAAGTCCCATGCCTCGACTGGGATTCGAACCCAGTACCTACCAGCCTGTTGACCGATGGCCTAACCACGACGCCACCGAGGCCGGTGAAATGAAATGGAAGACGAGTATCACTATTCTCCAATGGTCCTAGATTCAATAATATAAGAACCAAATTTATAAAACATTATTACCAAAGACATCCAAGCGTTTTAAAACTTGTTCAACTTGTAAGTACTGGTAAAATTAAAGAACTTGCTGACCTCGGGGAAATATTTAGTACGAGGAATAAATTATGGGAATAAATTGTTTAATGCTGTACAATGCAGAAACTGCACCTGGTAGCACAAAAGTATACTTTACCTCTGGTATATGCTCAATAATGACATATAGCCAACTAATATATTAATTAGTAAAACTGATATGTTGAATTAGTTATATATATATATATATATATATATATATATATATATATATATATATATATATATATATATATAAACTGTGTGTGTGGTGTGTGTGTGTCACCTAAGTACTCTGACAGCGATACAGAACTATATATTTTCAAAAAATATAATTCCACCAAACCACCTTTATTTGTAGTAAATGTAAATGCACATGTAAGCATACTTCCACCAGAATTACCGAAAAGAACTTTGCTGTGAATGACGTAAGAGGTAACTCAACCAACCAGATGGCGGTGTTGCAGACGATAACTGCAGGGATTTGTGATACCTGGATTTCGCTATGTGAGGCGTTTTCATTAGTACCAAAATTTTGCATTACGAAAATCTGATGACATGCACACTATTTATGGTATTATAATTAAAACATAAAGTTGGTAGCTTGACGTCTGTGCCCTCACTTTTCAGATATTTTGTTTTATAATAGTGTAAAAATTTGCAAATATAAAAGTGTGGCCCCTCCACACTTTTTGGCAGCTTCCTGCGCCACTAATGTCTCTCTCTCTCTCTCTCTCTCTCTCTCTCTCTCTCTCCTCTCTCTCTCTCTCTCTCTCTCTCTCTCTCTCTCTCTCTCTCTCTCTCTCTCTCTCTCTCTCTCTGTGTGTGTGTGTGTGTGTACATCCCCCGCCTTGTCACATTCATACTCTACTGGTATATGTATATAGATTAAAAAAATAAATTCAAATGTGCGTGTTAGTCTGGGTTCTGTTTTTGGTTCTGTGTGTGTGTACTGGTGTGTGGGCTTGTTTTATAGGCTATTGTTTATTTGGGGGCAGATTTGTTGTTACTGGGGTTTTCTTTATTTGAGGGGAGGTAAAATTGTTGAGGGGGTGGGGGGGGGGGGTATTTTTAAAATATTAGGTTTTTTGTTTTTCCTGCCAGTTACGCTTACAACCATGTATAGAACAATGTCTTCATTTTAACATTTAACCTTAAATAATCGCCATGCTAGACTAACAAACAGATATTTTGATGTAAACAAAAGAAGTACTGTTACTATGCCCAAGCTTTAAATTTTAAAAATAAATTTCTGGGGAGCATGGCCCCATATAAACTTCGCTCAACACAGTCTGTAACCCCAACCCCACATGCGCCTTGGAAACCCGCTAAAAATTGTTTTTTTTAGCAAGGGATCGTTTATATGTACCATCCCACAGACAGGATAGCACATGCAATGGCCTTTATATCCCCGCCGATGGGGATCGATCCTAGACTGAACGCGCAATTCCCCAAAACACCTTTTTACGTCTAAGTAATGAATAAAAAATAACATATAGTCTTGAAACATGTTACGTAAATCGAACACAACACCCTATTCCCCATGAGCGTTACGTAATTATTAACACCCCCTTACATGTAACTCGTATGCCAACCGCTGGCCACTGTCAAAATTTCAAAGCAAATCCCCCACCGACCCCTGGAAAGGTGTTGTACCATACCTCTTTGGATATAAATACGTTTTGGAGATATGAGACGACCTCTCAATCAAGACAGTTAAATGTGTTCAAAATGATGCGATAAGCTCACAGCTTGTGCAAATCACGTAGTCTCAGTTCTACTGGCGTCCCGCTAGATGAAGACAAACAAAGCTGGCCATTGCGTTACTAGTTGACCTAGATAATGTAGATAAGCGAGCATTGCGAAACTATAGCGATGTGGTGGACCTTTATGTACCATGAATCAT